>NW_023994502.1:185000-190000 GCF_015586225.1 Lucilia sericata
TGTTTTGCTCCAAGGAATTTTGATAATTCATTAAATAACTCCGACTCAAACTGCCGACCTTGATCAGTTGTTATCCTTAAAGGTACACCAAACCTACATATCCATTGCTCATAGAATGCTTTAGCTACAGTTTCGGCTTTAATGTTTTTTAAAAAAAATACTTCCGGCCATCTACTAAACCTATCTATACACGTTAAACAGTATTGGAATTCATTCGATGGGGGAAGTGGTCCAACAATGTCAATATTGATATGTTCAAAACGAGATTCTGGACAAACATAACTACCAATCGGGCTCTTGCAGTGTTTCGTAATTTTAGATCTTTGACAATCTTCACAACTTTTGACCCATATCTGGATGTCTTTGTTAATCCCAGGCCACACGAAACGGTTTGTTATTAATTTAATAGAAGCCCTTATACCTGGGTGTGATAAACCATGTAGATTTTTAAAAATTAGTTGCCGTAATGATTTAGGTATGTAAGGACGAATTAAGCCATGAGAGTTATCACAATAAATTTTAACTGTTGTGTTAGGGACTTCACACTTGACAAGGTTAAGTACCGTTGGGTTTCGAACTAGACCAGTTAATTCATCATCGTTATCTTGATGTTTTTTAATTTGTTCTGCTGTTATCGGAAATGGCAATTCTATTGTTGAAATCCGCGATAAGGCATCAGCAACTAAATTTTCTTTACCAGAAACGTGAACTATATCCGTTGAAAATTGACTTATAAAGTCAAGATATCTGAACTGTCTTGGAGTACATGAACTAAATTTCTTTGTGCATGCATAAATGAGAGGCTTATGATCTGTATAGATTTTAAAGTAGCGACCTTCAACCAAACAACGAAAATGTTTTATGCTTTCATAGATTGCAAGTAGCTCCCTATCATATGCGCTATATTTCATTTGCGCTTTAGATAGTTTTTTGGAAAAGAAAGCAAGAGGTAATTGACATTTGATTTTATTATCAAATTGTTGTAAAACTGCACCAACGCATGTATTTGATGCATCAACGTACAATGAGAGAGGTGCTGATACTGATGGATGCGCAAGAAGAGCACATTTAGCTAGAGTACTTTTTAATTTCTCAAATGAATCAGACTGAGCGTCTGACCATACTAGTTTTGTATTCTTTTTTGGATTACCTTTTTGGAATTCATTGAGTGGAGCTTGTAACTCTGCAGCATTTTGAATAGATGATCTGTAGTAATTAATCATACCAAGAAACCTGCGTAGGGATGTTATATTTTCCGGCTTAGGATACTGTAGAATAGCCTCTACCTTTTCAGGGGAGGGTTTAATACCTTCTGAAGTAATAGAGTAACCTAAGAATGTGATTTCTGACTTGCCAAACTCGCATTTCTTTGGATTTAAAACTATACCAAAACTACTAAGGCGTTGAAATATTATTCGTAGATGCTCTAAATGTTCTTCTTCTGTAGTGGATGCAATTAAGAAATCGTCTATGTATGGAAAAACAAAATTTAAGCCATCAACTACTTGGTGAACAAACCGTTGGCAGGTTTGAGCAGCATTTTTTAACCCGAAAGGCATTCGTAAATATTCGAATAATCCAAATGGGGTTATTACTGCTGTTTTTTCAACATCTTCTTCCGCCATAGGGATTTGATGAAAAGCTTTTACTAAGTCTATTTTAGAAAACACTTTCTTACCATATAAAATAGTTTGAAAATCTTTAATATTTGGGATTGGATATTTATCCGAAATAGTAACTTTATTTAAACGTCTATAATCTCCACAAGCTCGCCATGTTCCATCTGCCTTCTTCACCATATGTAAAGCACTTGCCCAAGGACTTTTTGAACGACGTATAATGCCAAGTTGCAGTAGGCGATCAAATTCTTCTTTAGCTTGCTGTAATTTTGCAGGGTCTAGGCGTCTTACTTTGCAAGAAAGTGGATGACAATTTGTAATAATTTGATGTTTCACTGTTGTTTCTTCAACAAGTTTTGTGTTAAAATCTCTTGTTATCATTGGAAATTGATTTAGTATTTTATTGTAACTGTTTTCGTTATTGAAGGTTCTAACTGATTTAATACATGAATTCTTAACATATCCACTTGTGGAATGATTATTCTGAATATCTATTAATTTTTGATTTTTGATATCTATTAATAAACCATAATGCTCAATAAAATCATTCCCCAAAATAGGTACATCTACATCCGCTATAATAAATTTCCATTTAAATATTTTATTTAGGTTCAAAGTGAATTGTAACTCTTTTTCTCCAAATGTATTTATTTTTGAACCATTTGCAGCATATAAAACTCGATCTGATGGAGTGGCTGTTTTATTTTTGTTAGGTATGACAGACACATCAGCACCGGAGTCTATTAAAAAGTTGAATTTTGAAACAGAATCTTTAATAAATAATCGACGACTTATTTCAATAGCACCTATATCACCCGTCGTCTTTAGTGATCGGTTGCCAAGTTTCCCGAGTTACGAGAAAGAAAATTGCATGGAGAAATACAACGAGTTGCTTTTTCTTTGAACCGACGATGGTAAAAACAAATTTGGTTAGTTTTCCTATCTGTGCTTCGAGATCGACTTCGAACTCTTGTAGTATTTGGTGATGTTGATGGTGATAACAATTGAATAAGTTTATCCAATTTGTTTTCTATATTGGTAAAGGTATTGACATCACTATCTACATTACTGACCTTGGAAATATTGTTTCTTTGACAACCAATTATATTATCCGATATATCCAATAATTTATCTAACGTTGTTATTTTACTTAACCCTCTTAGAGATTGTTCTACATCGTTTGGAAGCTTCTTTAACCAAAGTGAAAAAAGTACCTCATCTGTAATTTGATTACAAGCCAATTCTTTCATCTCATTGAAAAGACAACTGGGCTTCTTATTTCCTAGATAAAGTTCTTCGAATAATCGATTAATCTTTGATTCTTGAGATTCACCAAATAAATTGAGAAGTTTCAATTTTAAACTATTATATTTCTCAACATTTGGAGGCTGTTTTATGATGCTAGAAATTTTTTCTATTATCATTAAATCTAGGGAATCTAGGACTTTTGAATATTTAATAGAGTCAGATGTTATTGAAAAATTTTTGAATTTATCTTCAGCTGTTATAAACCATAGGTCTGGATTTTGAGTCCAAAATTGAGGAAGAACTAAATTGTTAGCTCTTTTGTACTCACTATCTGATGTTTGGTATGGATCTTGCATATTATTGGAACTTGTTGTTGGTAAATTTGGGGACGACACATTCGTCTGCAGAAATTGATTAAAACGTGATTCCATAGATAGCATTAATTGCTCCATCCTTTCTGCAATGAGATTTACATCAGTACTTGAAGGAATTGTTGGAGATGTACATTCCAAATCCTGAAGTTCAGTTGAAAGATCATAGCGACTAGGATCATCAATATGTAAGATTTCTGTTATGTATGTTTCAATTCTTAAAATTTTTTCAGGTTTACGTCCACTAAGAGCTAGATTCCATTTCTTGAGAAGATATGAAATTTCTTCCGTGTTTAAATCTGCGGTGGACTTCATTTTATTTATTTTCGGGGTCACCAATATGGAAATCTTATGTTGATTTTTAAAATTAAAAATATATGGATGTGTTTTATACCAACAGAAAAATTGAATTGATATTTATTAAAAAATTGAAAAATATTTTACAAACAAATCAAAGTTAATAAAGTTAAAATACATAATAATTATAAAACTAAACAAGTCAATATTAATGTGGTTCACCACAAACAATAAGATAGAATAGAGAGAAGATGAAGATAGATGTGATAATAAGAGAGTAGATAGATAGATATGATAGATAGAAATAGATAGATAGATAGATAGATGATAGATTGATATAGATAGATAGATAGTAGATAGATCAGATAGATTAGATGATAGATTCTAGATAATAGATAAGTAGATTAGATAGATAGATAGGATAGATAGATTAGATAGATAGATAGATAGATAGATAGATAGATAGATAGATAGATAGATAGATAGATAGATAGATAGATAGATAGATAGATAGATAGATAGATAGATAGATAGATAGATAGATAGATAGATAGATAGATAGATAGATAGATAGATAGATAGATAGATAGATAGATAGATAG
The DNA here is from genome assembly GCF_015586225.1 of Lucilia sericata. Classification (NCBI taxonomy): domain Eukaryota; kingdom Metazoa; phylum Arthropoda; class Insecta; order Diptera; family Calliphoridae; genus Lucilia; species Lucilia sericata. Next base: position 189,138 of record NW_023994502.1, read on the forward strand.
ATAGATAGATAGATAGATAGATAGATAGATAGATAGATAGATAGATAGATAGATAGATAGATAGATAGATAGATAGATAGATAGATAGATAGATAGATAGTAGATAGATAGATAGTAGATAGATAGATAGATAGATAGATAGATAGATAGATAGATAGATAGATAGATAGATAGATAGATAGATAGATAGATAGATAGATAGATAGATAGATAGATAGATAGATAGATAGATAGATAGATAGATAGATAGATAGATGATAGATAGATAGATAGATAGATAGATAGATAGATAGATAGATAGATAGATAGATAGATAGATAGATAGATAGATAGATAGATAGATAGATAGATAGATAGATAGATAGATAGATAGATAGATAGATAGATAATATATATAGATAGATAGATAGATAGATAGATAGATAGAGATAGATAGATAGATAGATAGAGATAGATAGATAGATAGATAGATAGATAGATAGATAGATAGATAGATAGATAGATAGATAGATAGATAGATAGATAGATAGATAGATAGATAGATTAGATAGATAGATAGATAGATAGATAGATAGATAGATAGATAGATAGATAGATAGATAGATAGATAGATAGATAGATAGATAGATAGATAGATAGATAGATAGATAGATAGATAGATAGATAGATAGATAGATAGATAGATAGATAGATAGATAGATAGATAGATAGATAGATAGATAGATAGATAGATAGATAGATAGATAGATAGATAGATAGATAGATAGATAGATAGATAGATAGATAGATAGATAGATAGATAGATAGATAGATAGATAGATAGATAGATAGATAGATAGATAGATAGATAGATAGATAGATAG
>NW_023994502.1:192500-282500 GCF_015586225.1 Lucilia sericata
AAATTTTCTATAAAAAGAAATTTATCGAATTTGTGGCCTCCGGTAGGTTAGTGGTTAGTGTTCTAGTCTGGTAGACCGGAGGTGGTGGGTTCGATTCCCACCTGAGGCACTGGTTAAGGAGCGCACAACAGGCCCGATAGAGGCCTAGGTGTATTTCTTCGGATTTGATGTATGTATATATATCCTCCTTTCAAACTAACTAACTAAAATTTTCAATAAATTCACTCTTTAATAAATTTTTAACAGAAAATATTTGGTCCTTAATTTTTTAAATGTTTAAAAAACTCTAAAATTTTTCACAAAACTCCCTAATGTCCATTACTCACACGTTCTTCCTTCTTTTCACTTCAAATAAATACTTTTAAAACTAAAAAAAATTTTGCCTTAAAGAATTTAGAACAAAGCATTCTAGCATTTTTGTCCCTTTTTTGCAAGTTAATGAATTGTCTCTGTACATTAACTATTTATTTGAATTTCATATGAATGGATAAAAAGTCATGAAATTATTTAATTTTTTTTTTCTTACTTTTTATCATTTTTGTATGAAGACAAGTACGAAACAAAACAAAGCCTCTTTGTTGTTTATTATTTTCGCCCACAGTAAATAATGGCAAAAAAAAAAAATAGAAAATTCAAATAAAAATAGAAACCCATAACTAGACTATAAAGACAATGCAAATAATATGTGGCTGAATACAAAAGTTTTGTTATGAAACTTTGTTTTGAGCCTTATATATATTTTTTTTTTTTTTTTTTTTGTTTTGTGTTGGCCATAAATTTTACTCGAAAACAATGACCAAAATGAAAATAAACAAACAAACTGAAATGAATAAAACGAAATAAACTAAGTACTCATATGTAATTTTCATTTATGCACAAAAATCTTTTATTAAAATTAAACTTTTTATATATTTTATTATAATAATGCATATTTTTTGTATATAACTATCTTCTGTTTTAGATGTCAACATGGTGGCAGAACCAAAACCTCATCAAGTGGGTCGCAAAAGACAGAATGTTAATAAAACCGGAAATGATTGGTAAGTATTTAAAACATAGAAAGGGTGGCTTCTAAATTTTAGTAATAAACCGAATAGAATAATATTTTTTATATGAAAAAGTTTTAAAAATATTTAAAACATTTCAAATCGTTGCTTTTTTTGCAACAGCTATAAATTCTTGACCCTAGAAAATATTTGCCAGAGTTTATCTATATATGTGTGTAATTGTTTAAAACATTTCTGTTTGTGAAATTTTACGCGAGAACTTGTCATGTATTGGTACTTTGTCTTTGTCCCTGGCATGTTATGTAGAGACTGTTGGAAAAATGAAAATTCACAAAAATACATAATAAAATACTGACATTTTCGTTGTTTCATATTTTCTGTATACATAGGTCTTTTACTTTATTTTACTATGATTCCTTCGACTATAGCTACTACTATTGCAACGTTAGCTTTCCGGTTATATGTAGCTGTCATCATTATCCTGGCCATCAACTACAAATGTCAACTATTGTATATAGTGTTGACAGAACACTCAAACCTATAGATTTCAATAGCATATATACAGGCGCACACAACTATTAAGGCGACAACAACAGATTCACATACCCCAATACATATTTGGTAGTTTATAACTTGAGGTCAGACAAAAACTGCTGAAAAAAAGTGAAAATTCTAGCCAGAAATATGTTGGGAGAAAAATGTTGGACAATATGAATGTTTGCATGTGAGGATAGTTTATGGAGTTTCGCCGAATTTTGATTTGTTATTCGGTAGTCGTTCAATTCTAGTTCAATTCCAGTATAGTTCTAATTCAGTTCTAGTTCAGTTCTAGTTCAGTTCTAGTTCAGTTCTAGTTCAGTTCTAGTTCAGTTCTAGTTCAGTTCTAGTTCAGTTCTAGTTCAGTTCTAGTTCAGTTCTAGTTCAGTTCTAGTTCAGTTCTAGTTCAGTTCTAGTTCAGTTCTAGTTCAGTTCTAGTTTAGTTCTAGTTCAGTTCTAGTTCAGTTCTAGTTCAGTTAGTTCAGTTTAGTTCAGTTCTAGTTCAGTTTTCCCGTTCAGTCAGTTCTAGTCAGTTCTAGTCAGTTCTAGTTCAGTTCTAGTTCAGTTCTAGTTCAGTTCTAGTTCAGTTCTAGTTCAGTTCTAGTCAGTTCTAGTTCATTTCTAGTTCAGTTCTAGTTCAGTTCTAGTTCAGTTCTAGTTCATTTCTAGTTCATTTCTAGTTCATTTCTAGTTCAGTTCTAGTTCAGTTCTAGTTCAGTTCTAGTTCAGTTCTAGTTCAGTTCTAGTTCAGTTCTAGTTCATTTCTAGTTCATTTCTAGTTCATTTCTAGTTCATTTCTAGTTCAGTTCTAGTTCAGTTCTAGTTCAGTTCTAGTTCAGTTCTAGTTCAGTTCTAGTTCAGTTCTAGTTCAGTTCTAGTTCAGTTCTAGTTCAGTTCTAGTTCAGTTCTAGTTCAGTTCTAGTTCAGTTCTAGTTCAGTTCTAGTTCAGTTCTAGTTCAGTTCTAGTTCAGTTCTAGTTCAGTTCTAGTTCAGTTCTAGTTCAGTTCTAGTTCAGTTCTAATTCAGTTCTACTTCAGTTCTACTTCAGTTCTAGTTCAGTTCTAGTTCAGTTCTAGTTCAGTTCTAGTTCAGTTCTAGTCCAGTTCTAGTTCAGTTCTAGTTCAGTTCTAGTTCAGTTCTATTTCAGTTCTAGTTCAGTTCTAGTTCAGTTCTAGTTCAGTTCTAGTTCAGTTCTAGTTCAGTTCTAGTTCAGTTCTAGTTCAGTTCTAGTTCAGTTCTAGTTCAGTTCTAGTTCAGTTCTAGTTCAGTTTTAGTTCAGTTCTAGTTCAGTTCTAGTTCAGTTCTAGTTCAGTTCTAGTTCAGTTCTAGTTCAGTTCTAGTTCAGTTCTAGTTCAGTTCTAGTTCAGTTCTAGTTCAGTTCTAGTTCAGTTCTAGTTCAGTTCTAGTTCAGTTCTAGTTCAGTTCTAGTTCAGTTCTAGTTCAGTTCTAGTTCAGTTCTAGTTCAGTTCTAGTTCAGTTCTAGTTCAGTTCTAGTTCAGTTCTAGTTCAGTTCTAGTTCAGTTCTAGTGTCAGTTCTAGTTCAGTTCTAGTTCAGTTCTAGTTCAGTTCTAGTCAGTTCTAGTTCAGTTCTAGTTCAGTTCTAGTTCAGTTCTAGTTCAGTTCTAGTTCAGTTCTAGTTCAGTTCTCGTCAGTTCTAGTTCAGTTCTAGTTCAGTTCTAGTTCAGTTTCTAGTTCAGTTCTAGTTCAGTTCTAGTCAGTTCTAGTTCAGTTCTAGTTCAGTTCTAGTTCAGTTCTAGTTCAGTTCTAGTTCAGTTCTAGTTCAGTTCTAGTTCAGTTCTAGTTCAGTTCTAGTTCAGTTCTAGTTCAGTTCTAGTTCAGTTCTAGTCAGTTCTAGTTCAGTTCTAGTTCAGTTCTAGTTCAGTTCTAGTTCAGTTCTAGTTTCAGTTCTAGTTCAGTTCTAGTTCAGTTCTAGTTCAGTTCTAGTTCAGTTCTAGTTCAGTTCTAGTTCAGTTCTAGTTCAGTTCTAGTTCAGTTCTAGTTCAGTTCTAGTTCAGTTCTAGTTCAGTTCTAGTTCAGTTCTAGTTCAGTTCTAGTTCAGTCTAGTTCAGTTCTAGTTCAGTTCTAGTTCAGTTCTAGTTCAGTTCTAGTTCAGTTCTAGTTCAGTTCTAGTTCAGTTCTAGTTCAGTTCTAGTTCAGTTCTAGTTCAGTTCTAGTTCAGTTCTAGTTCAGTTCTAGTTCAGTTCTAGTTCAGTTCTAGTTCAGTTCTAGTTCAGTTCTAGTTCAGTTCTAGTTACAGTTCTAGTTCAGTTCTAGTTCAGTTCTAGTTCAGTTCTAGTTCAGTTCTAGTTCAGTTCTAGTTCAGTTCTAGTTCAGTTCTAGTTCAGTTCTAGTTCAGTTCTAGTTCAGTTCTAGTTCAGTTCTAGTTCAGTTCTAGTTCAGTTCTAGTTCAGTTCTAGTTCAGTTCTAGTTCAGTTCTAGTTCAGTTCTAGTTCAGTTCTAGTTCAGTTCTAGTTCAGTTCTAGTTTCAGTTCTAGTTCTAGTTCAGTCTAGTTCAGTTCTAGTTCAGTTCTAGTAGTTCTGTTCATTCTAGTTCCAGTTCTAGTTCATAGACTACCGTTGCACCGAACTTACTTTATTGGGTGTGACATTTTAAACAAATTTGTACTCCTCGAAACTTACAGTCAAACAAATAATTCAAAAAAAAATATGTGTACAACGCGCTACATTGTCCGAAAAAGACATTTAAGTGATGAATTGTTGTATTGTTTGTTATTTACACAAGGAAACCTCAAAAAATACGAGAGTCAAATTTTGACTTTATTCGTAATTTGGTTTTAAGGTTCTTAGTTTGTTTACAGACATTTAACCAGACAAATACTCGCACACAAACACAGGCCATGCAAACATAAAAGTTTGAAGTATTATACAGTGGAGTGCAATAAAATAGCAAAGGACGTAAAGGATATCAATGTATTGCAAGAAAATGGTTGTATAATGAAAAGTTCAATGGTTTGTAAATGTTGCAGTAGGTATTACAATTAATAACCTGATGCCTGTAATTTTCATTGGCGTTTGAATGCTCTTTTGTTGTGCGTTTTTGTTCTTTACAGTTTATGGGAAACTGCTTAATGACATGTAAATAAAGGCGAATAAGTTCTTTCTGACGAAAAAAAATGGCAGCAGCAAATAAGTATTTTGTTTATTTATACCCAGCCTTTTCTTGAATTTTTGTTGATTTTTTTTCGGTCTTTACACTCAATTTTCACATTCTTGTGAAAATTATGTAGTTAAATTGTTCTTTTTCATTCAAATTTTCTTGCTTGCATACACATTCTCATTTCTTTTTACAAATGTGTTGTGTTTCCTTTGCCCTTTAGTCCTTTTTGATACGGTCTTTCTATGGTTTCAACAGTTAACTAAAATGTGTTCTAGTGTGGCCATGAGTGCTGTCAATTTGTCAAATTCCCAACTTAAATAGAAAAATAAAATAAACACACATACACAACAAAAATAACAAAATATAATAATGAAATTTTAATTAAAATGCTCACTCATGTGACGCATGAAATTGTGTATTTAATTTAAAATTCAACTATTAAGTTTTGTTTGCTTTTTTTATAATTTTCTTCTATAATTTTTGGGAGTGTTATGTTAGAGTTAAGTGTTACCGGTAGATCGAGGTGTTCGCAAATAATTTATTGAATGATCATTGATTGACCCTTGATGAAATTATAAGCAATAGCTTCAGCTAAGTGTAAAATTACTTCTCTCTTGATTACTTTAAGATACTAAAGCAGAGATGGGCAGAGTGCTCTCTTAAGGCTCATTTCCGAATACAGCGTTAATTTGCTCCAAAATCGAAATTCTAATTTCCAAAGTGACATTTTTCAGCTTTCTTAAAGTTGTTTTTAAACATTTATAAAACAAACTAGTTAGAGAGATAATTTTCCATTTCTCTCTGCCAAAGTGATGTTTCAATTCCTCTCCTTACTACTTGTGATCTTTAAAGAGACTATTCAAATGACTACTTTAACTCCTCGTAAAACTGTTGGGTTGTATCTATAAGTTTGAAAGTAATGTATAATCTACAAATACATTCATATATATATGTTCTCAGGATAAATGTTGTATACAATCATATCAAAGTCCATTAATATATTTCACTGCCAATAAGAAAAGTTCATCAATCATCAATTATTTTCATTTATAAACACACCGACACACACATAAGTTACATGTTTGCTAGTGTATTTGTGTTTATAGTTTTTATTTATTTAGTTTAGTTATAAATACAGTTTATATTCCATAGTTATTTAAGAGGGATAAACTTAAAGGATATACATACATATGTATATGTATTTATGTTTACGTCATCTGTATGTACTTAATAAATTGGAAATGGTTAGATTAGAGAGTATTTTTGAAAATTTAAAGAAATGTGTTTCAGATATTGATAATAGTTAAATCCTAAAAATATATTTAAGTTTTATCGGTTAATATTTCCCATATATTGTTTTAACACGTCCGTCATTCTGTCTGTTGAAGGCATTATGGAGTGGCTGGTTCAAGCTTTAGATATCTGAAAAAGGAAAGAAGATATAACATAAGTTAAACCTTTATTTTAAAGAGGTCAGATTGGTCTCTCGGACCATTAACAAAATGTCCAAATAAATGTGTCTGTGCTCTGCCAAAATGTCTCAAATGTGACAAAAAAAATTTATCAAACTTCAGGACACGATATCTCGAAATATGGTGAAATTTTGAAAAGTATATTTCGTTGTTCTGTGCAATTATACTTAAGTTTAATTTATGATTGTTTCCATGTTCAATAGCACAGTTACTAGCCCCAGATGAACCTCCACTACTCTTCCCCCCTTGGCTCTAAATCTATATATATATATGCTTTGTATGTTTATTTGTTTGTTTGGACTTTATAGACAGCTAAACGGCTGGAGGGATTATTCTGAAATTATCACAGTGTCTTCCTGTATGTCTGGAAGGAACTATAGGCTACTTTTTAAGTATTAATCTAAGAAATTGCAAGAGTTGGAGTCCTCAAATTTTGTATGGACAACTTTGACATCCATAAGAATATTTTTGGATAAAATGGGCGGAATGGCGATAGTTGGCGTGGCACCTTCCATATGAAGAAAATCTTAAATCAGTATATCTGAGAAAATATAACAGATAGAGTCCTCAAATCTTGTAGGACCCACTTTAGGATCAATATGATTATTTAAGGAAAAAGAGGGTGTACTAGCAGTAGAGGGCGTGGCACCCCCCATATGAATCAAATACAAAAATTCGCTTATCTGGGATACTAATAGAGCTAGCTTCTTAAAATTTTGCAAGAAGAACTTTAATATTCATTTTGAAGAAAAAGGGCGGATTTTTATCAGGGGGACTTGGAACCCCCCATATGAAGTAAATAGAAAAATTCGTATATTTGAAAAACTATTAGAGCTAAAATCCTCAAATTTTGCAACTTTAACATCCATGTAAATAAATTGGCGTTGTCGTTTGTTTTTTTTTTTACATTTTGCGGAAAATGGGCGGACTATCATTAGGGGGGTTGAAACCTCCCATATGAAATAAGTAGAAAAAATCGTATATCTGGGGAACTATTAGAGCAAAAATTCTTTGAAGTCAATGTGAACATTTGGCTAATATATAGGCGGACTTGCAAATTGGAATCTCCCATATGAATTAAATAAAAAATTCATATATCTGAAAAAATATAAGAAGTAGAAAATTTTACATGAAAAACTTTTATGTGAATATTTAGAGAAAAATGGGCGGATTATCAATGGGATCTTGGTATCTCCCATATCAATTAAATACAAAATTTCGTACATGTGGGAAACTATTATATTATTTAATTTTTTCATAGGTTACATTAATCTAAATTAACGTTTGAAAAAATTGGCGAACTTGCAATAATTTTCGTGACATCCCCAAAATGTAAAAAATGTATATATCTGGAAAACTATTACATTTAGAATCTTCAAAATCTTAAAGTGTTTTTTTATATACATTGATTTTAGGGTAGCAAAGCACACTGGGTATAGCTAGTTTTAAATAAAACTCAATTTCATATTTAGTTATAACTTTAACAGAAACTTTTGTTGGGTCAGTTTAGGTTTTACTTCTATTTTTCACTAAAATCAAATATTGACACTATCGCAACAAAGTTGAACAGACCATATTTTTTTCTACAACCACATCTATTTGTTTTAGTTTTTCTTTGTTTCAATAAATATTGAAAACAATTTTGAAGTGACCTCTACTAGGGAGTTGTTTAGTGAGTTGTTGAGAAAAACAACCACAACAACATTGACAACAAAAACACATAAACATTTATTGATTGCTGGCAACTTTTCATATAGTTGTTGGTTGAAATTGTAAGTTTTGTTTGTTGTACTAGTAAATAAGTGTAAAAGTTTTTTGTTGTTGTTGTCTTTTTTTTTTTTTTTCTCATCCAACATCCATTACCAAGGGCAGGGACAGCGATAAATTTGTTCACTAAATGTTTGGGTCAGAAACTGAATGGTAATTTGTAAACAATGTCCTGTTAAATGGAGCGACATTAAGCGCATCAATTTATTTGCGTTGGCCACTTTTTTTCGCCATTGAGTTTATTTGTTTTGTGTACTAGAATGTAAACTTTGTGTATGGAGCAATTTGTGTGTTGACAATTCAATTAATAGGGATCAAATTGAAATTGTTTTTACTTTTGCTCATATTTTTTCCATTTTTGTGTTTGTTTTTTTTAGGGACTATTTCTATGACAGCTACTGTTCTTCCACCCTGAATCGTAGCAATTCGTTACGTCCTAAAAAACGTAAACGTTTGATGAGCAATTCCAGCCGCATGGTTTCACTTAATGATGCTGTTAATAGTAATAATATTAATGCTGCCGTAGCAGCAGCTGCTGTGGCTCAACAACAACAGCATTTGGCTCAACAACAGCAACAGCATCAACAACATCAGCAGCAGCAAGTAGCTGCCGTTGCCATGGCTGCCATGGCCAATTTACTGCCTCAACAACAGCTATTGTTGCATCAACAAAATCTTATATCAAATTCAAATGGTGCTACAGCTATAGCAGCTGCAGCCTCTTGCAATGGTTCCACTACCACCCCACATCATGCCAGCCTTAATGTTTTCCTGCAACAGCAACAACAACATCATCATATGAAACAGCAACAACAAGCTGCTGCTGCAGCAGTTGCCGCAGCTCAATATGCGGCCGTTACAAATGGTGGTCTACAGTTGAAAATGAGTTCACCCATGAGTCAGCAACAATCGATTGCCTCATCGGCCGCATCAATGCTCACACATAACAGCGAACAACAATTGACTACCACAACATCGCCCACAACACATCAAACACAAATGTTACATACATCACAGCAACATCATCACCATCAACAACAGCAACAACAACAAACTTCAGGACATTTGATGCAACCGTTGTCGTTAACCTTGTCACCACAGCAAAACCATCACAACCACCTTCAGCAGCAACAACAACAACAACAACATCATCATCAGCAGCAGCAACAACAACTCAAACAACAGTCATCCCAATGTCAACAGCAACATCAGCAAATTCTGACTCAGCAAACAGAACAAGTATCAATGAATCAACAATGGGGTCCATTTAAAGTTTATAGTGAGTATTTATCAATATGTCTGTTGATGTCTTGATTTCTTATTTTTTTATTAAATACACTGCCTAGTAAAAGTATTTTACTACAAAATGTTTTTTTTTTAAGAAAACAGAAGACATAATTTTCTTGCGATCCGTAGTTTTATTTTACATTTTCTTTTAACATAATTTTAAATTATTTGTTGTTGTTTTTTTTATTTAATTTTTGTTTTTGTTCTCCTTCCAGGCAATCCTGACACATTAATTTGCGGCAATTGTCGAGAATGTTTCAACGAGTTGGCTGAATTATTAGACCACAAGAGAAGTTATTGCAAACTTAGGTTCACTTGCAAATGCCAGGATATAACATTGCCAACAAGTAAGTACACAAACTTACATACCTATGAAAATGCCCAGCAAACATTTGCAATTCATTTGTTATTAAATGAAAATCCTTTCGTTTTCTTTTAAATTTTTTTATGGTTGAATAATGGTTGCTAACATAATCTTAAAGATATAAATTTGAGTTATTCAAATGTTATTGTTTGCTGGGTATATTTTTCAATACTAACTAAAACCCATCGTACACGTACAACTATGCAAAATGCAACAATGATGATGTTTATTTTATTGTTATGGCACATGTTGTAAGTTTTAAACACCAACACAGTAGCACTGACAAGTTAGGGAGTTGTAAAGAATACTAAAGTCTGAAGTCGGGATTATAGTCTAGTATTACACTCCGAACCGTGTGCCATATGAACTATAGCTAGGTCTGTTTATGTAGTCAATAGTCTAGTACATAGTCTAGTCTAATATAGACTACACTAGATACTATACTACAGACCATAATCTAGACTAGACTAAAGAGTAGAATATAGACTAGAATATCGATTAGACAATAGACTAGACTGTAGACCAGACTATGGACTAGACAATAGACTAGACTATAGACTAGACTATAGACTAGACTATAGACTAGACTATAGAATAGACTATAGACTAGACTATAGACTAGACTATAGACTAGACGATAGACTAGACTATAGACTAGACGATAGACTAGACTATAGACTAGACTATAGAATAGACTATAGACTAGACTATAGACTAGACTATAGACTAGACTATAGACTAGACTATAGACTAAACTATAGACTAGACTATAGACTAAACTATAGACTAGACAATAGACTAAACTATAGACTAGACTATACACTAGACTATAGACTAAACTATAGACTAGATTATAGACTAGACTATGGACTAGACAATAGACTAGACTATAGACTAGACTATAGACTAGACTATAGACTAGACTATAGACTAGACTATAGACTAGAGTATAGACTAGACTATAGACTAGACTATAGACTAGACTATAGACTAGACTATAGACTAGACTATAGACTAGACTATAGACTAGACTATAGACTAGACTATAGACTAGGACTATAGACTAGACTATAGACTAGACTATAGACTAGACTATAGACTAGACTATAGACTAGACTATAGACTAGACTATAGACTAGACTATAGACTAGACTATAGACTAGAGTATAGACTAGACTATAGACTAGACTATAGACTAGACTATAGACTAGACTATAGACTAGACTATAGACTAGACTATAGACTAGACTATAGACTAGACTATAGACTAGACTAAGATAGACTATAGACTAGACTATACACTAGACTATAGACTAGACTATAGACTAGACTATAGACTAGACTATAGACTAGACTATAGACTAGACTATAGACTAGACTATAGACTAGACTATAGACTAGACTATAGACTAGACTATAGACTAGACTATAGACTAGACTATAGACTAGACTATAGACTAGACTATAGACTAGACTATAGACTAGACTATAGACTAGACTATAGACTAGACTATAGACTAGACTATAGACTAGACTATAGACTAGACTATAGACTAGACTATAGACTATAGACTAGACTATAGACTATAGACTAGACTATAGACTATAGACTAGACTATAGACTAGACTATTAGACTAGACTATAGACTAGACTATAGACTGAGACTATAGACTAGACTATAGACTAGACCTATAGACTAGACTATAGACTAGACTATGACGAGACTATAGACTAGACTATAGACTAGACTATAGACTAGACTATAGACTAGACTATAGACTAGACGATAGACTAGACTATAGACTAGACTATAGACTAGACTATAGACTAGACTATAGACTAGACTATAGACTAGACGATAGACAACTATAGACTAGACTATAGACTAGACTATAGACTAGACTATAGACTATACTATAACAGACTTACTAGACTATAGACTAGACCTATAGACTGAACGATAGACTAGACTATAGACTAGACTATAGACTAGACTATAGAAACCTAGACTATAGAACTAGACTATACTAGACTATAGACTAGACTATGGACTGACTATGGACTAGACTATAGATTAGACTATAACACTGACTATGGACTAGACTATAGATTAGACTATAGACTATACTATAGACTAGACTATAGACTAGACTTAGACTAGATGATAGACTAGACTATAGACTGGATTATAGACTAGACTATAGACTAGACTTAGACTAGATTATAGACTAGACTATAGACTAGACTATAGACTAGACTATAGACTAGACTATAGACTAGACTATAGACTAGACTATAGACTAGACTATAGACTAGACTATAGACTGACTATAGACTAGACTATAGACTAGACTATAGACTAGACTATGGACTAGACTTTAGACTAGACTATAGAATAGACTTTAGACTAGACTATAGACTAGACTATAGACTAGACTATAGACTAGACTATAGACTAGACTATAGACTAGACTTAGACTAGATTATAAACTAGACTATAGACTAAACTATAGACTAGACTATAGACTAGACTATAGACTAGACTATAGACTAGACTATAGACTAGACTATAGACTAGACTATAGACTAGACTATAGACTAGACTATAGACTAGACTATAGACTAGAATATAGACTAGAATATAGACTAGACTATGACTAGGCTATAGACCTAGACTATCGACTAGACTATAGACCTAGATTATAGTCTAGGACTATAGACTAGACTATAGGACTAGACTATAGACTAGACTATAGACTAGACTATAGACTAGGACTATATGACTAGACTATAGACCTAGACTATAGACTATAGACAAGACTCTAGGACTAGACTATAGACTAGACTATAGACTAGGAATATAGACTAGACTATAGACTAGGCTATAGACTAGACTATAGACCTAGACTAGTCTAGACTAGACTAGACTATAGACCTAGGACTATAGACTAGGACTTATCAGGACTAGACTAGACTATAGAAGACTAGAAGACTATAGGACTAGACTATAGACATAGACTAGACTATAGACCTAGACTATAGACTAGAACTATAGACTAGACTATAGACTAGACTATAGACTAGACCTATAGACTAGACTATAGACTAGACTATAGACTAGATAAGACTGATAGACTAGACTATAGACTAGACTATAGACTAGACTATAGACTAGACTATAGACTAGACTATAGACTAGACTATAGACTAGACTATAGACTAGACTATAGACTAGACTATAGACTAGACTATAGACTAGACTATAGACTAGACTATAGACAAGACTCTAGACTAGACTATAGACTAGACTATAGACTAGACTATAGACTAGACTATAGACTATAGACAAGACTCTAGACTAGACTATAGACTAGACTATAGACTAGACTATAGACTAGACTATGGACTAGACTATAGACTAGACTATAGTCATTTTTGTTTACTAGTGTCTATAATATACACTTTATATGTAATTTATAACTCTAGTATTAGATGGTTGGCAAATTAAAGTCATCATAATCATTTTTCATTAATTAACCAAACTTCTGTCCCACTGTTGTATATTCTATGCAATTCAGTAGCAATTTCTTAAAGTGTTGTAAATGAATTGTGTTTATGTATGTAAGTGTTAGTAAGCATGCATAAAGTATGCGTTTAGAAGGATGTTTTGTTTGTAATTAATTTATTATTGTTTAACACTTAAACAATAAACAATTGTTTTGAGGGCATGTTGCAATTGCTGTTTTATATGTATAAAATATACACAGATATATGTATATGAATTAGCAATGTAAGAGTATTAGTAACAAAAACAAAACAAAATGTATACAAGCAAAATATTTAAAAATGGAAAAAAGAGTGTTGGTCCTATAAATAACAGTATTAAACAAAACTTTTTTCAAGGATCAAGGCAATACTAAGAAAGCAGATGTTGATGCTGTTGTTTATTTAACTACATGATACATTGTATAATGTGGTTGCAACAAACTATTTCTTTGGCTTACTTAGTTGAAGGAGTATTAGAAAAAAATGGGCAATTTCTTGAAATGTGTTTAAAATTGAGTTGTTTATGAGTCTGTTGCTGTAAAATAAATTTCACAAATATGAAAAATTAAAGTAAATTTTATTCTATAACATTTTGATGAAATCTCTTCTAAACTTAAATTTCAAACTTTATTATTATCTTATACATATATGTATACGTACATTTTGTTTATTCAATTACTAACAACTAATTGTACAAAATTGTAACTTTCACTTTAGAAAATCCACCCAATGGTGCTAAATTACTGTGTGCCGTTTGTAAGGATGCTTTCAACAATCCCTGGGATCTAATGGTACATGCTCAGGCTGCTCATATGGTCAATATTTATGAATTGGGCAATGAACCTAATAACAACAACAATATCAACAGCAAAAATAACAACAACAACAGTAACGTTACCAGTAATGGTAGCATCATTAGTGAAAACCATTTAACTGTTGAAGAGCTGGACAACAACAACATTTCAATATCAAACAACAATAATAACAAGGAGCCTAATAACAACAATCTACATTGCAGCAATGATAACAATGATACCAACAACAATAACAACAAAAACCACAACAATGTTCTGCCATTGTCACAGACAACAACTGCAACAACTTGTTTTTCAATACCCGATGTTAAAATGCAAGCACCCATACAATCATCATCATCAATGGTCAATATAAATAGTACGGATGTTGCTCTAATAAATGCAACTAACGGCAACAATTGTAACATCAGCAGCAACAACAACAACACCATTTTATCATCGTCATCATCATCACTGTTGGGAGATGGCAGCAGTAGTACCAGTGATACCGAAGCCCATTTGAGTATGGAGCTTAAATTTGGCATTTGTAACAGTCCAATTGGCTCAATCACTAATAAAGAGGTAAGTTCAAACAAACGTTTACTGCAAAAAAAAAAAAGATTTTTATTTGTTGGTTGGCTTGTAGGGTAATTTTGTTTTTGAAAGTGGACATTTAAACAATTTTAGTTCCGTATGTTCTTTTTTTAATGTGGTTGAGTTGGTTACGCGGTATATGTGAAAGTCTGAAATAATTTATTAATTGTTTTTGTTAATTTGAATTGAAGAACTTTATTTTTACGTTATTAATTTAAGGTGACAGAATTCTTACAAGCTTTAAACTGACTCAAAGAATTGTGTAAAAACTATCATTCTTAAGTTAAGACTAAGGTAAGTAAGTCTGATATTGAATCGAAAATATTCTTCGAAATATTCTTCTCTTATGCGAAGTGCATTGTTTATAAAAACATAGGATGCTACTGTAAGACTGGGATGTAAACTATAACTGAGATTGAACTGAACTAGAACTGAACTAGACTGAACTAGAACTGAACTAGAACTGAACTAGAACTGAACTAGAACTGAACTAGAACTGAACTAGAACTGAACTAGAACTGAACTAGAACTGAACTAGAACTGACTAGAACTGAACTAGAACTGAACTAGAACTGAACTAGAACTGAACTAGAACTGAACTAGAACTGAACTAGAACTGAACTAGAACTGAACTAGAACTGAACTAGAACTGAACTAGACTGAACTAGAACTGAACTAGAACTGAACTAGAACTGAACTAGAACTGAACTAGAACTGAACTAGAACTGAACTAGAACTGAACTAGAACTGAACTAGAACTGAACTAGAACTGAACTAGAACTGAACTAGAACTGAACTAGAACTGAACTAGAACTGAACTAGAACTGAACTAGAACTGAACTAGAACTGAACTAGAACTGAACTAGAACTGAACTAGAACTGAACTAGAACTGAACTAGAACTGAACTAGAACTGAACTAGAACTGAACTAGAACTGAACTAGAACTGAACTAGAACTGAACTAGAACTGAACTAGAACTGAACTAGAACTGAACTAGAACTGAACTAGAACTGAACTAGAACTGAACTAGAACTGAACTAGAACTGAACTAGAACTGAACTAGAACTGAACTAGAACTGAACTAGAACTGAACTAGAACTGAACTAGAACTGAACTAGAACTGAACTAGAACTGAACTAGAACTGAACTAGAACTGAACTAGAACTGAACTAGAACTGAACTAGAACTGAACTAGAACTGAACTAGAACTGAACTAGAACTGAACTAGAACTGAACTAGAACTGAACTAGAACTGAACTAGAACTGAACTAGAACTGAACTAGAACTGAACTAGAACTGAACTAGAACTGAACTAGAACTGAACTAGAACTGAACTAGAACTGAACTAGAACTGAACTAGAACTGAACTAGAACTGAACTAGAACTGAACTAGAACTGAACTAGAACTGAACTAGAACTGAACTAAAGAACTAGAACTGAACTAGAACTGAACTAGAACTGAACTAGAACTGAACTAGAACTGAACTAGAACTGAACTAGAACTGAACTAGAACTGAACTAGAACTGAACTAGAACTGAACTAGAACTGAACTAGAACTGAACTAGAACTGAACTAGAACTGAACTAGAACTGAACTAGAACTGAACTAGAACTGAACTAGAACTGAACTAGAACTGAACTAGAACTGAACTAGAACTGAACTAGAACTGAACTAGAACTGAACTAGAACTGAACTAGAACTGAACTAGAACTGAACTAGAACTGAACTGAACTGAACTAGAACTGAACTAGAACTGAACTAGAACTGAACTAGAACTGAACTAGAACTGAACTAGAACTGAACTAGAACTGAACTAGAACTGAACTAGAACTGAACTAGAACTGAACTAGAACTGAACTAGAACTGAACTAGAACTGAACTAGAACTGAACTAGAACTGAACTAGAACTGAACTAGAACTGAACTAGAACTGAACTAGAACTGAACTAGAACTGAACTAGAACTGAACTAAACTGAACTAGAACTGAACTAGAACTGAACTAGAACTGAACTAGAACTGAACTAGAACTGAACTAGAACTGAACTAGAACTGAACTAGAACTGAACTAGAACTGAACTAGAACTGAACTAGAACTGAACTAGAACTGAACTAGAACTGAACTAGAACTGAACTAGAACTGAACTAGAACTGAACTAGAACTGAACTAGAACTGAACTAGAACTGAACTAGAACTGAACTAGAACTGAACTAGAACTGAACTAGAACTGAACTAGAACTGAACTAGAACTGAACTAGAACTGAACTAGAACTGAACTAGAACTGAACTAGAACTGAACTAGAACTGAACTAGAACTGAACTAGAACTGAACTAGAACTGAACTAGAACTGAACTAGAACTGAACTAGAACTGAACTAGAACTGAACTAGAACTGAACTAGAACTGAACTAGAACTGAACTAGAACTGAACTAGAACTGAACTAGAACTGAACTAGAACTGAACTAGAACTGAACTAGAACTGAACTAGAACTGAACTAGAACTGAACTAGAACTGAACTAGAACTGAACTAGAACTGAACTAGAACTGAACTAGAACTGAACTAGAACTGAACTAGAACTGAACTAGAACTGAAACTAGAACTGACTAGAACTGAACTAGAACTGAACTAAATGAACTAGACTAACTAGAACTGAACTAGAACTGAACTAGAACTGAACTAGAACTGAACTAGAACTGAACTAGAACTGAACTAGAACTGAACTAGAACTGAACTAGAACTGAACTAGAACTGAACTAGAACTGAACTAGAACTGAACTAGAACTGAACTAGAACTGAACTAGACTGACTAGAACTGAACTAGAACTGAACTAGAACTGAACTAGAACTGAACTAGAACTGAAATAGAACTGAACTAGAACTGAACTAGAACTGAACTAGAAACTGAACTAGAACTGAACTAGAACTGAACTAGAACTGAACTAGAACTGAACTAGAACTGAACTAGAACTGAACTAGAACTGAACTAGAACTGAAACTAGAACTGAACTAGAACTGACTAGAACTGAAATAGAACTGAACTAGAACTGAACTAGAACTGAACTAACTGAACTAGAACTGAACTAGAACTGAACTAGAACTGAACTAGAACTGAACTAGAACTGAACTAGAACTGAACTAGAACTGAACTAGAACTGAACTAGAACTGAACTAGAATTGAACTAGAACTGAACTAGAACTGAAACTAGAACTGAACTAGAACTGAACTAGAACTGAACTAGAACTGAACTAGAACTGAACTAGAACTGAACTAGAACTGAACTAGAACTGAACTAGAACTGAACTAGAACTGAACTAGAACTGAACTAGAACTGAACTAGAACTGAACTAGAACTGAACTAGAACTGAATTAGAACTGAATTAGAACTGAATTAGAACTGAACTAGAACTGAACTAGAACTGAACTAGAACTGAACTAGAACTGAACTAGAACTGAACTAGAACTGAACTAGAACTGAACTAGAACTGAACTAGAACTGAACTAAAACTGAACTAAAACTGAACTGGAACTGAACTAGAATTGAACTAGAATTGAACTAGAACTGAACTAGAACTGAACTGGAACTGAACTAGAATTGAACTAGAACTGAACTAGAACTGAACTAGAACTGAACTAGAACTGAACTAGAACTGAACTAGAACTGAACTAGAACTGAACTAGAACTGAACTAGAACTGAACTAGAACTGAACTAGAACTGAACTAGAACTGAACTAGAACTGAACTAGAACTGAACTAGAACTGAACTAGAACTGAACTAGAACTGAACTAGAACTGAACTAGAACTGAACTAGAACTGAACTAGAACTGAACTAGAACTGAACTAGAACTGAACTAGAACTGAACTAGAACTGAACTAGAACTGAACTAGAACTGAACTAGAACTGAACTAGAACTGAACTAGAACTGAACTAGAACTGAACTAGAACTGAACTAGAACTGAACTAGAACTGAACTAGAACTGAACTAGAACTGAACTAGAACTGAACTAGAACTGACTAGAACTGAACTAGAACTGAACTAGAACTGAACTAGAACTGAACTAGAACTGAACTAGAACTGAACTAAACTGAACTAGAACTGAACTAGAACTGAACTAGAATTGAACTAGAACTGAACTTAGAACTGAACTAGAACTGAACTAGAATGAACTGAACTGAACTAGAACTGAACTAGAACTGAACTAGAACTGAACTAGACTGAACTAGAACTGAACTAGAACTTGAACTAGAACTGAACTAGAACTGAAACTAGAACTGAACTAGAACTGAACTAGAACTGAACTAGAACGAACTAGAACTGAACTAGAACTGAATTAGAACTGAATAGAACTGAACAGAACTGAACTAGAACTGAACTAGAACTAACTAGACTGAACTAGAACTCTGAATAGAACTTGAACTAGAACTGAACTAGAACTGAACTAGAACTGAACTAGAACTGAACTAGAACTGAACTAGAACTGAACTAGAACTGAACTAGAACTGAACTAGAACTGAACTAGAACTGAACTAGAACTGAACTAGAACTAGAACTGATCCAGAACTGAACTAGAACTGAAATAGAACTGAACTAGAACTAGAACTGAACTAGAACTAGAACTGAACTAGAACTGAACTAGAACTGAACTAGAACTGAACTAGAACTGAACTAGAACTGAACTATAACTGAACTATAACTGAACTAGAACTGAACTAGAACTGAACTAGAACTGAACTAGAACTGAACTAGAACTGAACTAGAACTGAACTAGAACTGAACTAGAACTGAACTAGAACTGAACTAGAACTGAACTAGAACTGAACTAGAACTGAACTAGAACTGAACTAGAACTGAACTAAAACTGAACTGGAACTGAACTAGAATTGAACTAGAATTGAACTAGAACTGAACTTGAGACTAAAGATCAAGAATTATTGTAATTAATGTGTAAATTTTGTTATTAATTTATAATTTGAACAAAGTTTTCAAAGAAAACGTAAACATTTCGTAGTAAATTTTTGCTGGGTTAATATATTCACATACCTGCTTAATAACCTTTGTTTTTGTTGAAATATGCATATTTCTAAGATTATTCAAATATAACCACAATATTCATAAAGTTATAAATGTTACACAAAATTACTCTTAAATACAGCATAAATATTTGAACCTTTGCATAACTTTGCTACAATTTTAACATGTCTTAACCCAAATTTCAAAAGTCTTTAACCATGTATCTTTATTTTTATCTTTTCTCTTTTAGGATAGTCATCGTGATGATGTCTCTTTAGACGGCCGGATGTCAGATGATATTAAAATGATACACACTAATGGATCCATGTCATCACGTGGCAGTTCACCAGCCATGGACAACGATGAAATGTCAACAACACAGAGAGCTTGTATTGTACGAACTTTAAGCATTGTAAGTAGTTGACTTTAAAAGTAAATACATATAAGCTTAAATTTATAGTTGTAAATGTGTTCTACAGTTTTATGCATACATGCATATGTACATATGTATGAATGAATCTGTGTGAATCTGTTTATTTATGGCAATAAATTATTTTAATAAATTAAAATTCCACAAAAAGAATAAATAGTATAAATTAAGTGAAAATAATTGAAAACATAAAATGGATGATAATAAAATGCAATAACGTACAAATTCAACGTTCATATGTACGACGTACTTATTCAACATCAACAAATTGTTTTACAAATTGAAATGAAAATATTTATACTTTAATAATGTTTATACAACAATATATTTTTTTGTTTGTTTATTTGCCATTTATCCTCAACAATTTGTTCTCTCTTTCGTGCATTGCAGGAGGCAACCACTGCTAATACTCCCACAACAACGGCCACATTGGGTTTAATACCCAACAGTTTGGCATTAAGCTTGAATAACGCCACAGCAGCAAAGGCTGCAGCTGCTTTAGCACCACAATAAACAGACAGACAGTCATGCTATATTCAATATTGCTGACTTTTTGTCCGTCTGTCTGTCATTTCGTATATGTGTCTGTCGTTCGCTGTCTGTTTGCATATGGATGGTTATAGATATGTTTTTTTTTTTTTTTGTAACTGCTGCAAACAGATCCAAATGCTGAATATACCAAAAACCACAAAAAATATATAACAATAACAACAAATACTCATACAATACTATATAACAACCAACAATGGTAGACAACAAACAATTTGTTCGCACTTTTTTTAAACAATTTTCTCGGCTAGAAAGGAAAACAACAACAAAAATTATTATTTTGGCGGACGATTGCTGATGATGCTACAAACCTACTATAACTACTACTACAGCCAGCACTTTATAGCAGGCATTTATGCAGCTAGCAGTAAGCTAACCAGACAGTCACACACTCACATGCCTGAAAATGCCGGGATATACATATGTATGTATGTGTGGATATTTATATTACCAGCGAAATGAACGTCAAGATTATAAATAATTTAAGCCTTCAGTTGCAGTTTTTGAACTTAAAACTATACAATGGTAAATATACCCTGCCAGCAACTCAACTAACTTTAAATGCATTAAAAGTCGACTTTTTCATCAACTAGTTATGGTTGATTCTTGGATTATTTTTAATGGAGCCAACTGACTATTTTAACATGGCGATGTCCTACGCAGTAGTCAATTGTCCGACTGTGCATGACTTTTCAACTAGCTTAAAGTTAGTTGCTAAAAAATTAACTTAAAGGTAACTCTTTATTAACTAACTTAAAGTTAGTTGCAGAAAAGTCAAGTAATAGTTTTCTTTTGTATTCCCAACTGTATTAATTAATTTCATGTTAATTAAATATATTTAAAATTTAACTACTAGTTATCTAAATTACATTTCGCTTTAATACAAGTTATGATATTAGTTCGTTAAAATTAATAGACATCAGTTTTCTGCAGGGGAACTAATAATAACACCGGTATCCATAAAATTATGAATGATTTGTTCATTATTTCCATGATTCCCATTGATCCAAATCTAAAATTAATTTTAAAATGTTATGTGTAATGTTAACTGTTAATGTATTATATTTACAGTATTAATCAGCAGAATTTAGAATTTAGGGACCGAGTTTTGAAATATTTAACCTTTTATAATTAATTTTTCCAATTTACTGACTCTAATTTCACAACGTATACAAGAAAATGACAAAAATGTAAAACAAAATTCCAAATAATAAAGAAACATGAGAAAACATGTCGAAACAAAATGCTCTCCATATAATTTTGGGGTACTCCCGCATTATATGATAGTTAGCTTGTAGCTAGTATTTAAAAGTCGGTTGTTTACGTTAATAAATACCAAATTTTGGAACATTTCTGCATTACATTGTTGTTCGTTTATAGTCAGTTAAAGTTAACAAATAAAATCATAATAATAGAGAAACAAGAGAAAACATGTTGAAATACAATTAATTCTCTCCAGATAATTTTGAGGCACTTCTGCATTACATTATAGTTAGCTTGTAGTTAGTATTTAAAAGTCGATTCTTTACGTTGCCAAATACAAAATTTCGGAACAGCTCTGCATTACATTGTATTTAGCTTATAGTCAGTCTGTAAAAGTAAACTAGAAGTGAATTTTTCTCGTAGTCGACTACAAAATTGCTGGCAGGGTATTAATGAATATTGTATACATATACATACATATGTTTATATGTACATATGTATTTGTTTTTTGTGCTGCACTTTATATCCCAAAAACAATTTCAAAGCGAAAAAATACGTTATTGTTTTTGTTTTTATTTCGACAAAATTTGTGATTTCTATTTGTTTGTGTTTTTTTCTGAAAAGTTTGTTATTAGTTGTTAGTTCAGTTCTAGTTCTAGTTCAGTTCCAGTTCAGTTCTAGTTCAGTTTTAGTCCAGTTCTAGTTCAGTTCTAGTTCAGTTCTAGTTCAGTTCAGTTCTAGTTCAGTTCTAGTTCAGTTCTAGTTCAGTTTCTAGTCAGTTCTAGTTCAGTTCTAGTTCAGTTCTAGTTCAGTTCTAGTCAGTTCTAGTTCAGTTCTAGTTCAGTCTAGTTCAGTTCTAGTTCAGTTCTAGTTCAGTTCTAGTTCAGTTCTAGTTCAGTTCTAGTTCAGTTCTAGTTCAGTTCTAGTTCAGTTCTAGTTCAGTTCTAGTTCAGTTCTAGTTCAGTTCTAGTTCAGTTCTAGTTCAGTTCTAGTTCAGTTCTAGTTCAGTTCTAGTTCAGTTCTAGTTCAGTTCTAGTTCAGTTCTAGTTCAGTTCTAGTTCAGTTCTAGTTCAGTTCTAGTTCAGTTCTAGTTCAGTTCTAGTTCAGTTCTAGTTCAGTTCTAGTTCAGTTCTAGTTCAGTTCTAGTTCAGTTCTAGTTCAGTTCTAGTCAGTTCTAGTTCAGTTCTAGTTCAGTTCTAGTTCAGTTCTAGTTCAGTTCTAGTTCAGTTCTAGTTCAGTTCTAGTTCAGTTCTAGTTCAGTTCTAGTTCAGTTCTAGTTCAGTTCTAGTTCAGTTCTAGTTCAGTTCTAGTTCAGTTCTAGTTCAGTTCTAGTTCAGTTCTAGTTCAGTTCTGTCAGTTCTAGTTCAGTTCTAGTTCAGTTCTAGTTCAGTTCTAGTTCAGTTCTAGTTCAGTTCTAGTTCAGTTCTAGATTCAGTTCTAGTTCAGTTCTAGTTCAGTTCTAGTTCAGTTCTAGTTCAGTTCTAGTCAGTTCTAGTTCAGTTCTAGTTCAGTTCTAAGTTCAGTCTAGTTCAGTTCTAGGTCAGTTCTAGTTCAGTTCTAGTTCAGTTCTAGTTCAGTTCTAGTTCAGTTCTAGTTCAGTTCTAGTTCAGTTCTAGTTCAGTTCTAGTTCAGTTCTAGTTCAGTTCTAGTTCAGTTCTAGTTCAGTTCTAGTTCAGTTCTAGTTCAGTTCTAGTTCAGTTCTAGTTCGTTCTAGTTCAGTTCAGTTCAGTTCTAGTTCAGTTCTATTCTAGTTCTAGTTCAGTTCTAGTTCAGTTCTAGTTCAGTTCTAGTTCAGTTCTAGTTCAGTTCTAGTTCAGTTCTAGTTCAGTTCTAGTTCAGTCTAGTTCAGTTCTAGTTCAGTTCCAGTTCAGTTCCTTAAAATTAATTTTAAAATTCAGACTTTGTTGTTTATTTTAATATCATTTATCAGTTTACTTAGATTTGGTTATAAACTCATTGTACACAACAATTATTTATTGTAATTACATATCTAACACATATACATATAAAAAACTGCTAAAAAAAATTAAAAGTAAGTATAAAAAAACAAAAATTAAAAATTTATTAAAAAAAGGATTAATAAATATTAGTTTTAGTAAGTATAAAATATTTAACAAACATATCATTTTCAACTAGTTGAAATTATGTATTTAAAATGCATATTAAATATTTACCAAAAAATAAATTTAATAAAATAAATATTTATATAAATAAAGTATTTATGTAACAAAGTTAGGCATGTAAGTATGTTTGTGGTTAAAATATTAATTAGCAGTTACAAAATTATTTATACAGAAAAAAATTAAAATAAATAATAAACATAAATTTTTAAATTGTATTAAATACACAGAAATTTATTTAAGAAAATGTTAAAATATTTTAATTAAATTTTAAAAATATTAAAACTTTAGTTTCAACTTATGAAATATATTCTTAAATTTAAAGGTCATTGATAACCAACAATCCAACATGATTTAGTAGCTATGTATTGGTAATCAAAAAACGTTAACCTGGTCCGCTTAGGGTCCTTAATTTAGAAATGTGTTCATAGGAATCATTTTTTCACTTTTAACAAATATTTTGTTAAATTATAATTAGTTATAAATAATTTGTTATATTTTCAAATTAAAATATGTTTTATAAAAGTATTAAGAGTAGTTAGTATTAATTTAATATTGTATATGAGAAATAAAATATACATATAATTTTTTTAGCAAACCAAAATTATTTTTAATTTAAAATTTAAAATAACCAAATATTAAATTTAATAACTTATATGTCTACTGTAATAAACTTTAACACAAAACCAACATAATTAAATAATCAAAACTAAAAATATTAAATAACAAATTATTATACTCCTTGTATCTATAAGTATTTAAGTTTTATGTCTGTATTATAAAAAAATAATGTATAAATGTTAATCCAATTATCTAAAAACCAAAGAAATCTATAAAATAAATATTGTAATTGGTGAAACAATAATAATAAAATTCAATGTCCTCCAAAAATTACAAAACAAATTCTACAAAAAAAAAAAAAATAACAAATATAATTTATTAATAATAAATAAAAACTAATAAAAAAATCTGCATGTATGAAATTATTTAAACCAAAGAAAAACCACAAAACAGACTTTAATTTACTCATATAATATTAGGTTGGAAAACTAAAACCTAAAGGTAAGTAAGATTTTCATATGATAAAATTTTAATTTAATCTAATCCGAAACTACACAACTACACACTTATACAACAAATATCCTAAGATACATATATTTAGAAAAATATCGCATTAAATATGAATTACTAAACACCCTGCAGTTGTATGTACCTAATTATTATTTGTGTTAAAAGTTGTCAAATGATAACAAATTAAAGCCAATTGCATAAATTCACCAAAAAATAGTTCAACATTTAAAGAGACTGATTGGAGACTGTGATTTGACAGTAATAGAGATTTATTCTACAGAGTAATCCATATAGTAGGCAATGGACTAGTCCATAGGCTAGTTAATATATAAATCCATGCCCATAGTTAAGATAATATACTAGTCCGTAGGCATTTCTGCATTTCAATTCGAATCGAAATTTTCTCCGTTTGGTAACTTTGGTATTCTGCATTTCGATTCGACTCTCCGCCACATAAACAACAACTTACAAAAACGTAGTTACGATCGTAACGCAGAATACCCACATTGGTAAAGCATTGAAACGAAATGGAATTGCTTATTCCTTTTCTTACGATTCAGTTTTTTGTTGGAATACCTTTTTCGATCGTTGCGTAACTGAACGTAATCGAAATGCAGAATAGGGATGACTACTTAGAGCATAGACTAGTAACTAGAGAAGTCAATAGTTAAGTTAACAGATTAGTCCATAGAGTAGTCAATGGACTAGTTCGTAGAGTAATCAATAGACTAGTCCAAAAACTTATCCATAGAATAATCCATAAAGTAGTTGACTAGTCAGTAGAGTAGTGAATAGACTAGTCCGTAGAGCAGGCAATAGAAAGAGTCCGTAGAGCATACAATAGACTAGCCCATAGAATAGTCAGTGTACTAGTCCATAGAGTAGTCAATAGACTGTTCCATAGAGTAGACAATATATTATTCTTAAAACTTGTCCATAGAATGGGCAATAGAATAGTCCATTGAGTAGTCAATACAGTAGTGTATAGACTAATCCATAGACTAGTCCATAGAGTCGTTAATGGACAACTCCACAGTCCATAGAATAGTTAATAGACAACTCCACAGAGTAGTCAAAAGACTACTCCATAGAGTAGTCAATAGACTAGTCCGCAGAGTAATGAAAATACTAGTCCATAGAGTAGTCAATAGACTAGTCCATAGAGTTGTTAATAGACTAGCCAATTGTGTAGTCAATAGACAAGTCCGTAAATTAGTCAGTAGACTAGTCCATAGAGTAGTCAATAGAGTAGTTAATAGACTAGTCCACAGAGTAGTTAATAGACTAGTCCATAGAGTAGTCAATAGACTAGTCCATAGAGAAGTCAATAGACTAGTTCAAGAATTTATCCATAGATTAGTTAATACTCTAGTTCAATAACTTGTAGATAGTGTAGTTAATTGACTAGTCCGTAGAGCAGACATTAGATTGGACCACAAAGTAGTCATTAGACTCGTCCATAAAGTAAACAATAGCCTATCCCAAAAATTTGTATAAAAATGGTCAATACACTAGTCCGTAGAGTAGTCAATAGACTAGTTCGTAGATTAGTCAATAGACTAGTCCATATTTAACTTAATAGACTAGTCCATACATTTAGGTTGTCTTAAAACTTTATGCTAATTAACTCTACAAAAGGTTATAGAAAACAGACATGTATTACAGACAGGCGGATCCTTATAGAAAGCATAATCGACTCCGCTATCTGGGTCGGACAAATTAACTAACTAATTAAAATTTTTATAATTCTCAGAAAATTGCATTAAAAAACCTACAGGCATGACTAAATCGAGTTCGAAATTAAGGATTCAAAAAAGTGAATTCAATAAACATTGAATTAATGACTACTTTAAAACTGCGGGGTATATATGAGTGGAACAGTCGTACATGGACGTAAAACAATTCTGCTCGCATTTAAATCTATAGTTAAACCCATTCTTAGAAACAAATACAAAAACAAATGTAAGTAATTACCAGTTAATGGCTATAGAAACAGAATTTCTAACATACTACAGTTTGAATTTAATTGAAAACAATATATAAAAACAGGATTTAAATGATACATCATACATAAAGAGACACCTTTCTGATGATGAATGTGCTGACAAGCTAATTAATCTTCAACGCCCCATTATAACCTATTAAAAATATTTATATTTAAAGTTGCTCTGAGTCATATTTCTTTTACACCTTAAAGGAAAGTAAATCTGGGCGATAACTTTAAACAATTTAAAGCCCGATAGCCGAAGCTTGACTATTCGGGACACTAACTAAATCTAAAAAAAATGCTAAATAAGTCTAAAGTTTTTCCATGCAGGAATTGATTGTAGGTTGTCAGTATCCTTCTTCTCAGTGAGTTGCAGATGAGGTTTACGAAATAATAACGAAACAATACCTATTGTAGAGTATTTAACTAAGAGTCCAGTTAAATGTGTTTAGATGGTTACTTGTTCAGCTCTTGTTATTTTCATTTTACACACCTTACAACACAGCAAAATTTTACTAACAATTCTGTACATTGCGAATAAACATTTTCATTTGAAAAAGTGAACATTTCGTATGCATTCAAGTACTAAACAGGTTTAGTGTTAGTATTTTTTTTTTTTTTTTTGGAGAATTTTAGTATTTTAATGACACACCTTGTTTGTAATTTTCATTGTATTAGTTTAAAAACATCATTCTGTTGTTATTTTCCACTTGCAAGGACATACAATACAACAACAAAAACCAAAACCAGAAAAAAAGGAAATTCAGTTTAAAACTTTATTAACAACCTAAATAAGCTACAACGCCATTCACAACATACACTCACACACACAAACATTCATATACAAATCATTGTTATCCTTTCGTAATGTTGTTTCTCAATCTACAAACATACATTCACAAACATCCTCTTACATGTTGGTCAGCTTTTATACTATATCCATAGTCTGGTCGATTTTTGTGGACCATCATGTTCTAAAGTTTGTTTAAATAGCTCTTCAAAAATAGCAAAAAGGACAAAATAACAACAAAAACAACATCAGCAGTATTGCATAGGATATGTGTATGTATATGTAGCAAACAATATTGTATGAGCAAAATAAAACAAACATCGTAAAACAATTGCCATTTTAAACATTTGTTGCAGTAATTTTCAACGTTGTAACTGTGAAATTTTCAAGTAGTCCCTTTTTCGTTCATGTATTTGTTGCCAATTTTTGACGTCACCAACAATATGGTCATAATGAACATTATGCGGATGAGTTAATCAAAAGTGTGCATATATTTTATGAAGTTAATGCTTTAGAAAAAGGGGTCATCTTCCAATTGGGGAAAGGGTTTGTTCTTTTTTTTCGAAACAATTTAACATGGTCAAATATTTTAATGGAATTTTGAGCTTTAAATGGTATATTTAACACAAACTATACACGGTGTGGTTTACTTATCCTGACATAGGATGAAAATACGTATACTAAATTTAACTTTAGTATAGACTACACTATTGACTCTAGACTATAGACTACACTATTGACTCTAGACTATAGACTAGACTATAGACTAGACTATAGACTATACACGGTGTGGTTTACTTATCCTGACATAGGATGAAAATACGTATACTAAATTTAACTTTAGTATAGACTACACTATTGACTCTAGACTATAGACTACACTATTGACTCTAGACTATAGACTACACTATTGACTCTAGACTATAGACTACACTATTGACTCTAGACTATAGACTACACTATTGACTCTAGACTATAGACTAGACTATAGACTAGACTATAGACTAGACTATAGACTAGACTATAGACTAGACTATAGACTAGACTATAGACTAGACTATAGACTAGACTATAGACTAGACTATAGACTAGACTATAGACTAGACTATAGACTAGACTATAGACTAGACTATAGACTAGACTAGACTAGACTATAGGCTAGACTATAGACTAGACTGTAGACTAGACTAGACTAGACTAGACTAGACTATAGACTAGACTATAGACTAGACTATAGACTAGACTATAGACTAGACTATACTAGACTATAGACTAGACTATAGACTAGATTATAGACTAGACTATAGACTATACTATAGACTAGACTATAGACTAGAATATAGACTAGACTATAGACTAGACTATAGACTAGACTATAGACTAGACTATAGACTAGACTATAGACTAGACTATAGACTAGACTATAGACTAGACTATAGACTAGACTATAGACTAGACTATAGACTAGACTATAGACTAGACTATAGACTAGACTATAGACTAGACTATAGACTAGACTATAGACTAGACTATAGACTAGACTATAGACTAGACTATAGACTAGACTATAGACTAGACTATAGACTAGACTATAGACTAGACTATAGACTAGACTATAGACTAGACTATAGACTAGACTATAGACTAGACTATAGACTAGACTATAGACTAGACTATAGACTAGACTATAGACTAGACTATAGACTAGACTATAGACTAGACTATAGACTAGACTATAGACTAGACTATAGACTAGACTATAGACTAGACTATAGACTAGACTATAGACTAGACTATAGACTAGACTATAGACTAGACTATAGACTAGACTATAGACTAGACTATAGACTAGACTATAGACTAGACTATAGACTAGACTATAGACTAGACTATAGACTAGACTATAGACTAGACTATAGACTAGACTATAGACTAGACTAGACTATAGACTAGACTATAGACTAGACTATAGACTAGACTATAGACTAGACTAGACTAGACTATAGACTATAGACTAGACTATAGACTAGACTATAGACTAGACTATAGACTAGACTAGACTATAGACTAGACTATAGACTAGACTATAGACTAGACTATAGAGTAGACTATAGACTAGACTATAGACTAGACTATAGACTAGACTATAGACTAGACTGTAGACTAGACTATAGACTAGACTGTAGACTAGACTATAGACTAGACTATAGACTAGACTATAGACCAGACTATAGACTAGACTGTAGACTAGACTATAGACTAGACTGTAGACTAGACTATAGACTAGACTATAGACTAGACTATAGACCAGACTATAGACTAGACTGTAGACTAGACTATAGACTAGACTATAGACTAGACTATAGACTAGACTATAGACTAGACTATAGACTAGACTATAGACTAGACTATAGACTACACTATAGACTACACTATAGACTAGACTATAGACTAGACTATAGACTAGACTATAGACTAGACTATAGACTAGACTATAGACTAGACTATAGACTAGACTATAGACTAGACTATAGACTAGACTACTAGACTATAGACTAGATAGACTAGACTATAGACTAGACTATAGACTAGACTATAGACTAGACTATAGACTAGACTATAGACTAGACTATAGACTAGACTATAGACTAGACTATAGACTAGACTATAGACTAGACTATAGACTAGACTATAGACTAGACTATAGACTAGACTATAGACTAGACTATAGACTAGACTATAGACTAGACTATAGACTAGACTATAGACTAGACTATAGACTAGACTATAGACTAGACTATAGACTAGACTATAGACTAGACTATAGACTAGACTATAGACTAGACTATAGACTAGACTATAGACTAGACTATAGACTAGACTATAGACTAGACTATAGACTAGAGATGACTAGATAGACTAGACTATAGACTAGACTATAGACTAGACTATAGACTAGACTATAGACTAGACTATAGACTAGACTATAGACTAGACTATAGACTAGACTATAGACTAGACTATAGACTAGACTATAGACTAGACTATAGACTAGACTATAGACTAGACTATAGACTAGACTATAGACTAGACTATAGACTAGACTATAGACTAGACTATAGACTAGACTATAGACTAGACTATAGACTAGACTATAGACTAGACTAGACTAGACTATAGACTAGACTATAGACTAGACTATAGACTAGACTATAGACTAGACTATAGACTAGACTATAGACTAGACTATAGACTAGACTATAGACTAGACTATAGACTAGACTATAGACTAGACTATAGACTAGACTTAGACTAGACTATAGACTAGACGATAAGACTAGACTATAGACTAGACTATAGACTAGACTATAGACTAGACTATAGACTAGACTATAGACTAGACTATAGACTAGACTATAGACTAGACTAGAGCTAGACTATAGACTAGACTATAGACTAGACTTAATAGACTAGACGATAGACTAGACTATAGACTAGACTATAGACTAGACTAAGACTAGACTATGACGAGACTATAGACTAGACTATAGACTAGACTATAGACTAGACTATAGACTAGACTATAGACTAGACTATAGACTAGACTATAGACTAACTATGACTAGACTATAGACTAGACTATGACTAGACTATAGGACTAGACTATAGACTAGACTATAGACTAGACTATAGACTAGACTATATACTAGACTATAGACTAGACTATAGACTAGACTATAGACTAGACTATAGACTAGACTATAGACTGACTATAGACTAGACTATAGACTAGACTAAACTAGACGATAGACTAGACTATAGACTAGACTATAGACTAGACTATAGACTAGACTTAGACTAGACTATAGACTAGACTATAGACTAGACTATAGACTAGACTATAGACTAGACTAGACTAGACTAGACTATAGACTAGACTATAGACTAGACTATAGACTAGACTATAGACTAGACTATAGACTAGACTATAGACTAGACTATAGACTAGACTATAGACTAGACTATAGACTAGACTATAGACTAGACTATAGACTAGACTATAGACTAGACTATAGACTAGACTATAGACTAGACTATAGACTAGACTATAGACTAGACTATAGACTAGACTATAGACTAGACTATAGACTAGACTATAGACTAGACTATAGACTAGACTATAGACTAGACTATAGACTAGACTATAGACTAGACTATAGACTAGACTATAGACTAGACTATAGACTAGACTATAGACTAGACTATAGACTAGACTATAGACTAGACTATAGACTAGACTATAGACTACTAGACTAGACTACTAGACTATAGACTAGACTATAGACTAGACTATAGACTAGACTATAGATAGACTATAGACTAGACTATAGACTAGACTATAGACTAGACTATAGACTAGACTATAGACTAGACTATAGACTAGACTATAGACTAGACTATAGACTAGACTATAGACTAGACTATAGACTAGACTATAGACTAGACTATACTAGACTATAGACTAGACTATAGACTAGACTATAGACTAGACTATAGACTAGACTATGGACTATAGACTAGACTAGACTAGACTAGACTATAGAATATAATATAGAAATTTAAATTTTTTAACATATGCTTTGATAATTGCGACATTTTGCTTCCAGTAAGCGAAGTGTGTTTAAATAACGAAACTACTTTTCAAGTTCATACAAATTAACCCTTTTAGACAGACTAGTTGTCATTTCTATACATAAGTGCAAAAACATAAGACTAATTCAGCTAATTAAAAGGAGTAAAAACTACAAACAAACGAGGGCAACAAAAAAGTGAACATCTCCCAAGAGTTTGTCTACCAACAAAATACACAAATATCCCTAAGGTGTAATATGATGCGTTATCGCGAATGTGGCAAAAATTCTACCACACCTGTAACTACAAGGATTTTTTTCCTCCTATAAATACAGAACAAACACTGAGTTCACATTAATAGTTGTTAATTCAAAGTGGAAGTGTTAAAATCATTTGTGGCGCATAGAAAACTAAAGGAAAGGAATTTAAAAAGGATATAATTCCGGCAGGCAAGATGGAGCCTGTAAAGCGTATGGAATCAAAATCATCGCTGCAATGGTATAACTTGTAAATATGTTGGATTTAAAGAAAAGGATAATGTGTTCGTCCCTTGTAGGAAACGTGCAGCGTTGATGGCCAAAACCATTACAGCTTTCAAAGAAACAATTGATGTTGATAGCGACGAAGATGTGGATACTAAACAACAGATTAAATATGGCAAACCCTCACAGGCTGCCTGGGCTATATTTTCGGAATATTGTGACAATAGTACTATACATGGTATTAAATATTTGGGTGAACAAAAACGTCCTTGTTTGGAAAGGTACTACAAGATATTGGAAGTGATTTCAATACTTGATTGTAATTTGTGTGTTGTGTTTTTGTTTTAGATTATTTTGGATTATGGTATTTGTTTTCTCGATTTATCTATGTGCTTCGCTGACCATGAACATTTGGTGGAAATGGAATAATAATCCGGTTATAGTAAGTTTTGCCGAAAAATCCACACCCGTTTGGCAAATACCATTTCCGGCGGTAACGGTCTGTACGGAAACCAAATCACGTCAAAGATTTTTTAATTTTACCGAAATGTATTGGAGATCAAAGGATTTGGAAAATAATGAACCGGTGGAACCCTTAACAGAAGAAGAGTAAGTATATGGAATAGACTTTGGACTAGTGCATTAAATAGAATATTAACTAGCGTGTTTTTTTAGTTAATGGAATAGTGTATTGACTAGTCTATGGACTAGAGTATTGACTAATCTATAGAATGGCTTACAGACTAGGCTATGTACTAGTCTATTGACAAATTTATGGAATATCTTATAGAATAGGCTACATATGTACTAATATACTGACTAATATATAGACTAGTGCATTGACTAATCTATTGCCCTTTGTATTGCTTGGTCTATGGACTAGAGTATTGACTATTTTCTGGACAAGTGTTAGAACTAGACTTATGAAAGCGAGTCTAGGCTATGAGAAAGAGTAATTACTAATATATGGATTAGTTCTTTGCCTAGTGTGTGGACTAGACTATTGAGCAGTCTATGCCAAAAAAAAAAAATAGTAATCCGAACTCAAATCTATCCGGAGCGATTTGGGAAGTACGATAAGTACGGTTTTCCTAAACCAAGTACAAAATTCTTGATTCAAGCACGGATCGGTTTTTGGGTCAAAGTGGTCTTACAATGTACATATTTTGAAAATATTCGTTTTAATTTAACCTCAAATGCATTCACGATTTTAGATGAATATAAGATTGATTTAGGAATGCAAAAGATTGAATTAATACCAAAATGGGCTTGATTTGAGCACGATTCGTACTTGATTTCAGATATACAAACACATTAGCATTCCATTACACATATTATATATATCGAGAATTATATGTTAGGATGTAATTTCTAAAGATATTTATATCTTAAGAGATCTTTCATACTTTCAGAAAAAATCGTTTAGATGCAGCTTTTCTTGTATGCGAGGCACATTTATCCAGTGAACAAACTGGTTTCAATCAAACTAATGGCTCCGAGCTCATTGATATATTAGGCACTATTATGCCGCAATTTGGTACAACTTTTGAACAGTGTCGATGGCGTAATGTTAATCAGACATGTGATCAACTATTTTACAAATATCTAACAGATGATGGAATATGCTATAGTTTTAATACCTTAAGTTCCGAAGAAGTCTTTAGGTCGGAGAGGTAAAGTGCTATTTTGTTAAACTAAAAGAAAATTAATACACAACTTTTTACAATTTCAGTTTAATAGATGATTTTAAATTCGAAACGGAGAAACGTAATCGTACAGATTGGAATGTTGAGCTGGGTTATAAAGACAATGCTGAGCCAGAAACCTATCCGCATCGGGTGTTGGGACCGGGTGCTAAGGCGGGTTTGGATTTAGTCTTACGTGGAATAGCAGAGGATTTTGATAATTTATGTCGTGGTCCCGTGCAAGGATTTAAGGTTTTTTATTTTGATATGAAAAGAAATTTTGTTGTCAATTTTATTGTTATATATTTCATAGATTCTTTTAACCACACCCGGTGAAATGGCTCAAGCATCGAGACAATATTTTCGCATACCCTTTGGTCAGGAGGTATTAATTGCTATTAAACCCAAAATTATTACCACATCGGATGGTTTACAACATTATGAGCCTAGCAGGTAAGGAATGGAAGCTTCAAGCGGAATTAGAAGAGTTTTCGAAAAAATATATTTGTCCTTTTTCTTTGCAGACGTCAATGTTATTTCCAAAACGAACGCTATTTAAGCTATTTTCAGAATTATACCCAAAATAATTGTGAACTGGAATGTTTGTCGAATTTCACAATGCACATGTGTGGTTGCGTAAAATTTTCAATGCCAAGTAAGTAAATATACTTTTAAAAGAGGAGGAGGGAGGGAGGATCGTCCTACATTTCTAAATAACTAACTCCCATCTTTATTACTTTAGTTCACATAAATCTCTTTTAAATTACACATTTTTAACCCAGAGATCAAGTGTTCTTTTCTAAAGGATTGAGCTGCGCTGAATCCGAATCTAACCAAATCCGAAAATTTATCCATTAAATCAGGGTTTCTCGATATAGTGTCATAAAGTTTGAAATCTCACATCAGCGTCGGCAGATTGGACTTTCAGATGACATAACAGATTTTCAAACTTCAGGACACGATATCTGGAATACTGGTCTCTGGATATTGAATTTTTTAACATTTTGTTGTCCTGTGTTATTATATCCATAATTTCTTGCAGGAACTGAAGACACACCCGTTTGTGGATCAGGTAAAATCAATTGTATGAATGAAGCTGAAGATCAACTATCGATGAGAGAATTTGAACAGGGTATTGCAACTTCAGGAGAAAATTATCGTGGACCTACCAGTTGTAATTGTTTGCCATCTTGTACGTCAATAGCATACGAAGCTGAAATATCTCAAGCCGACTATGATCATCAATTGTCAATGAAAAATAGGGAAGATGAAGCCAATTCAAATGAAGCAGATGTAGGAGAGTAAGTTTTTGTCAAAAAAAACGTTTCATTTCTATTTCCTATAATGCAATATCTTTAAAACAGACCTAAACGTTCTCGCCTATCGATATTCTTTAAAGAAGCCCAATTCTTAACCTCCAAACGTTCTGAACTCTATGGCACCACCGATTTTCTAGCCAATTGTGGAGGTCTTTTGGGTCTTTTTATGGGTGTGTCCACTTTAAGTATTGTAGAGATCATCTATTTCTGTACAGTACGTTTAATTACCAATTTGAAAATGCGTCGTAAGAAACGCAAAGAAATGAAAACTTTGGAAAATGGTGATGATAAAAAAGCTTAAAGTAAAGTTTTTTGTTATATAATTGAAAAACATAGTAAGTTTATATGTACGTTTAAAATGCCTTATATATGTAGTTGTTTTTGTTAATTTTCTAAGCTAATAAAATGAATTCTTACCCTTAAAATAAAATGAAAATTTTATAACAATTCGCTGCACAAATTAAACATATTCGATTTGTCTGCCGGCTTAATAAAGTTAGTTTAGGTAAAGAAATACACTTATTGAACGTAACAATTATTGAATTGTATTAATTTATAATAATTTTCTAAGAAAACTTTTACAATATGAATTTTGTGTGTTTATTTAGAAGATATAAAGTCAATAAGACAAATATTTTGAGTTATAATCTTTTAGATAGATGAGAAATATCCTTGAATATTCGTATAGCTTTGTATGTGTGTATTCTATGTCTAAGGATTTTCGTAAAGTGTAGAATAGTAATTTTATAATACCTTTAGTTGTGCAAACAATTTCCCAATATAATAATAACATTGCATACGTAGAGCGTTTTAAAAGTTTTACTAAAAAGTTAAGAGGTCAAATCAGGCCCGATCATCATAAAATTCGACAGTATCATTTAGGTTTATATAGAAGTTCTGATAAGAAGTCAATGTGATTGCCGTGTTGGTCTTATTTCACGGTGGAAATTTTTCAACCACAGGGTGAGCTTACTTGATGACTCTCCACCGCCCATTTGCGCTTCTTACACTCCGGTGGTAATTTTTGTACATGGTTCTGCTCAAATACTCGAGCTATCCAATTTCTTAACTTCCTAAGTAGATACATATTCGGTAGACCGAAATACGAATCCATCAAATAAGCCGAGGATTTATTCGTACTCAAGAAGAACACACTGCGTTAAGTCTGGTCTGAACATATCTGGACCATCATTCATTACCATTCAACACAGTACACTTCTTATTCATTCAACACACTCATAGAGAAAAACATACGACACACTCACTCTAGGAATACGGGCGGGAGGATACACTTATAACCCTATATTTATCCCGTATCGTAAATATTTAAAACCAATGCTTAGTCACTCCTATGTGGGGTATCTGATGACTTCGGCAACAGCACCGAACTTATCCCGAATTATAGATTTTACCATGCATCAGTCTATTAACCGAGCATACGGTATACGATAAACACCGAAACTATGCCCTGCGGGCATTTGATCATCATCAGTTTATAGCCCCAGCAGACTATAGATGACGGTAGCACCTATTTTTCCCGGGATTGTAACATGCTCCGGAGGAACTAAGTTGTGAAAATTTGTATAGAGATACCAGAACATTTAAGATAATTATGAGCTATAAAGACCTAGGGGGGATTACGGTTGCACAGTGGTACAGACACACTGTTGTCAAAAAAAAAAAAAAAAATGGTGTAGGGTAGGTAAACATCGACAACTCATGTATGGAGGAAATGTTGTCCAATTTCATTGGAATCGGACACAAATTTGTTTAATGCTCGATAAGGAGAAGAAATAGGATATTTTCAAAAATATAACTTATCCGAGAAGTCCACTTTGCAGACCCCTGACTATGACCCTGGTGGGTCCATGAGGTCAAAATTTAAAATTGTAATAAGAGTAACATCAATCAGAATAGGTCTGGGTACATCCAGTGAATTAGTAATAAGCTGCGTACATCCAATGTAAATATACATAATATTTGTGAATATCTTCTATGAAGTGGTCGATTTAAAAGTGAAGCCAGTCTAATACCCTTTTATATATCCATACATTTGCGTACACATTTTGAATAGTGTGTGTGTGTATTAGTTTACACATCCAACAATACTATAATAATATAGTTGTCTAGCAGATACATTTATTTACTTACTATTCTAAACATTTAATGGAAAATGTAAATGAATTAACTTAATTAAATAGGCAAATATTTAGACAATACTATCAAATTGGTAACAATAGATTTATAGAGAGAGGTTTTATGCATTTCGTCTTTGATTTACTTACTTATACATTAAAAAGGAGAAATGGCGTAAAAGTCAATTAAAATTTTAAAGAAAATGGAAGGAATTTTATATTTATAGGAACTATAAGAATAAATATAATATTAAGGATTGAGGCACACACACACACACATACATACATATTTAATTAATATTTGCATTTAATTTCTTCAGCTTACTGCTT
This sequence comes from Lucilia sericata, assembly GCF_015586225.1. Taxonomy (NCBI): domain Eukaryota; kingdom Metazoa; phylum Arthropoda; class Insecta; order Diptera; family Calliphoridae; genus Lucilia; species Lucilia sericata. The sequence goes on from NW_023994502.1 coordinate 230,736, forward strand.
TAAACAGTCGATTAGTCGAACCAATATTTTGACATCATATTTATGACTGAAGTAATTTGTTCTCTATTTGAATAATGCGATAGTTGTAATAAATAATTCATCTAATTTTAATAATTGTTTTAAAAATGTCACTTTGTTAAATTTGAAAGTCAACAATTATTAAAACATTAAAACATAGTACTTCCATTTATTTTAAGAGCATTTTTTTTATTTAAATTTCATATTTTTTGTGACATTACATATTACTTTTAATTTACAACATTTACTGCCAAATGACGAAGCAACAATTTGCTTTTAGACTTTTATAAAGAACAGTTTTATTATGGAAATAAATGCATTTATAAAAGTGGGCTATAAAGAAAAGGGGTTATATGGGTATGCAAAGTTATCGAAACTGTATATACGGCCTTAAAATTTAACTTTATTGCTATTAAGACAAAACATCAAAAATTTTCATTTTATTCATAAAAATCTATCAAAGGTTTATAGTACAAATTTTGTATGAACATTTGATTTATAAATCTTTGATAAAAGTTTATGAATAAAACCCTAAATCTAAAAATATCCATTAAGGAATTTGAGATTTAAAACACTACAATTCCGATTCCCCCGGAAGGAGATTTAACTCAGAATTAGTGTTCTGAAATAGAAAAAGTTTTGTAAAGAGATTTCCAATTTAATTCTATTATGATTTTTTTGTAGCCGTTAAATTCAAGTCAAGTGTAGACAATAACAAGACTATAAACGTCACCATAGTCATGAGGGATATAAAGTGTGAGTTCATATGTGAAATCAATAATGTAAAATTACACTGTTAGAGTAAAACCTATACATACATACATGCACTTTGAAAATAAGTATTTTACATAAAAAATACTTATACTTTCATCCATATGTTGATGTAACAAACCACATTTATTGAAAGGTCCAATCTAAAAGGGCTTTAAAAATTATTTTTGAAATACATCAATTTTGAAATTTCTAAATACCTCGATTTTTCCGCGTAGTCGATTAAGCCATGTCCGTCTGTCTGTCTGTCTGTTAAAATCAATTTTCTAAAGACTCTAGATATCTCTGGGATCTAAATCTTCAATAATTCTATGATACATGCTTTTGAGAAGTTTCTTATTTAAAAACAGCCAAATCTCTCCATAAATAACGGAGATAAGAGCAAAACTCGAAGACAACCTCTGAAAATTTCATAAAAAAAATATACTTTTTTGCATGCTTTGATAAAAAACCAACAACAACATAGCTTATTGGAAAAAAACATATGTTTGGATGTGTATTGCTTTCATTGCTTCGTTCCCAGCTATCGTTTTTTGAAAATTTTGATCATATTCGAGTCATTTATGACTCTTCTGCACGACTAAAATGATCATAAATGCATTCTGGTCATATAAGATACGACTTTTCTAAAATAGTCTTTTATAAGCCCCACTTCTGATTAGTTCTGACGCATTTTTTTTTTATCTTCTTTGAGTGAATTATGAGTCGAATTACTGGTCGTTTTAGAGTTATTTTCGAATCAAAATATTTGCCAACTCTTCTAAAGGTGTCTTTTCTGAGACCCTTTTCTAATCAGTTTCGACTCATTATACCCTACTCCACCATAGTGGGGAGGGTATTATACGTTTGTGCTGATGTTTGTAACGCACAAAAATATTGGTCCTACACCCACCTTAAAGTATACCGAGAATCACTTTCTGAGTCGATTAAGCCATGTCCGTCCGTCTGTCCGGCTGGCTGTAAACCTTGTGCGCAAGGTACAGGTTGCAATTTTCAAGATATTTTGATGAAATTTGGACCATACGTGTTTTCGGCCCGACGACCTATTGAAAATTGTTGAAATCGGTCCATTATTTCACCTAGACCCCATATAACCCTACCCCCCGAAAAGGGCTTTTGAGTTCATAATTATGTTAAATATTGTAGTATCTCGGCAAAACTTAGTTCTGTATACGTCTTAATAATACTACCCATTTTCGTAATTATCGGACTTTATTTGATCCTAGCCCCCATACAAAGTACGGTTCAGAAAATGACTTGAAGGTCAATAATTCACTAATAAACACTAGTATCACGATGAAAACCTCCATACATAACTCTAATGTAAACGTAAAGCCATGTATTAAAATTTATAAGGATAGGCCCATATTTACCCTTGCCCCCATATAACCCCTCTTTTAGAAAATCACTTTTTTCAACAAATTGTTAAAATATTTCGGAATTAAGCTAAACAACTTAAATGCTTTATTATTAAAAATAATCCACATTTTTAACGTACTCAGTGGTGTAGGGTATGATATAGTCGGCCATTCCCGACTATACTTTCCTACTTGTTTTAGAATAGTTTTTGAGTAATTTTTAAGTGTAAGTGTTGCTGTTCCATAACAAACAAAAACAATTACATAAGAAACAATTTTATATCTTCCAACTGCTTGAAATATGATCACAAAATGAGTTTTTTAAACTATCATATTTTAAACATCAGGATGATCAATTTATGATTTCTATAATTTTTGTTACTGTTTTTCAAATAATCAATTTTAAATCACATAGCGGAATAATTTTCGAATAATTTTTATGCGCTCAACTTATTAATCACTTTTAGGTCATCAAAAGGAGTCAAAATGACTCAGTTTATTGATTAATCATCCAACAATCTTCCAAATGCTAGCTGGGTTGCTTTGAAATTGAAATATTTTCTTGGTTTAAAAATAAATTTTGAAAAAACTTTTAAGTCTAGCCTCATTTTAACATTATAATGTTGCTCTTTTTTATATTTGCCTGCAAAAGCAACAAGGTTCACATCATCAATAATAAAAAATAAAATTGTCATAAATTCAGTGTTGTTTTTTTTTTTTTGTACATTTGGTTACATTTTGTAGTAAATTTTTTTATTAAATATTAATAATATATATATTGATATGCACGAATGCAAAAGTTGTAAAATGTTTCCCTATAATTTACGTGATAAATGCATGTTTCAGTTTTATTTTTTTGCTGTTTGTGTTTCGTTTTTTTTCATTTCCTTTAAAAGGATACATGTAGGAATACACATACCGAAGTACTTACATACATATGTGTGTACTAGTAATAAACTGTATACATTTCTATTAAAAATGAGTTTATTTTTTGTTAATATATCCCAACAGTTTTACATAAAACAATTTTACAAAGTAAAATCCTAACTAATTGATTCACAGGAATTTACTTATACATTTTTTGAATGACATTATATGAGAGTTCTGTCGGCCAATGGTTACTATAGTTTCCCTAAGTTATGTAGAGAGAAGTCGTTATAATCCTTTTTCTGTAATAACACTAAGAAAGTAATTATATAATTCACCAGAAGTAATCTATTGCAGAGTCAATACTAGGATAGGATTACCTATATACTATCAGGATTTCCTGAGGACATGCTAATTCTAATACATTCATCATTATATCCAAAATCACTAAAACGGGACAACTAACACGAACTGTAAGGATGTTTGGTTGTATTCATATGTTGGTATGCAAATGACGGCTGTCATAAGTGTATATTTACTTACACACATAAGTATGTATATTATTCCATATCAATGTATGTAAATGACTGACTGCACTTGTCACTTTAGTGTTTAAAAATGTATGAAAAAATAACACTTATTTGTTGAGTTTCACATGAAAAGGCGCGAAAAATATATGAAAATTTTATTAGTTCGTTATGCATGCAGCATTTATAAATACATACATACATTTTGCATACACACAAACAAACATATATGTTTATTGTTCATATAACTTACAAACAAGCTTATTTGCTTTTATTCAACTTCATTTTCAATCAATGAAATGTGAAAGTTACAAAAAAAAAAAAAAAAAAACAAAAATGTTTTCAACATAAACACTTGTTGCTGTTCATATGTATGTGTAGTTTCAAATAAATATTTTAATAAAATATGTTTTTAAATTATGAAAATTTGTAGTGGAAATTCATGTAAATTTTTTAATGGACATATGTCTATATATTGTTATCAGCTGCTAGTGAATTTGTTGCATTAATATGGACTGGACTGGTGACTGATAGAAAACTTATGCAAAATTTAATTAGTTTATTAATAGAAAAAAATACACTGAAAAATGGAATCGAGTAAACTATATTCAAATCATTGTGAAGTGGTTTCAAAAGTATGGGTTTCTTAAATCAAGTACAAAATACTTGATTCAAGTACGGATGCGGTAAGTACGAAAAGCTACACCACTATAGTGGGGAGGGTATTATGCGTTTGTGCTGATATTTGTAACGCATACAAATATTGTTCCTACACCCTTTAAGTAGCACTAATTCGATTAAGACATGTCCGTCCGTCTGTCCGGCTGGCTGGATACCATATAGTCGGCCATGCCCGGTTATACGAAAACAGTTTTATGTATTATACATCATATTTGTAACAGACTTTAAAATAACCAGACTTAAAAATTACTAAAGAAAGATTAAAAAAATAAGTAGGAACAGATCAAAAGAAGTGCTCATTATCTACAGGAAATTAAGAAAAAAGAATACACCAAGTCTCTTCTTTCTAAGTATGACAAAAAAACCATTAACCATTAGTAGATATAGTGAATCAACTTTAAAACTCTTGATATCTAGAGGACTAAAATAGAAGCTTAGTTAGTTAGTTAGTTATTTAGTTAGTTATTTAGTTAGTTATTAGTTAGTTAGTTAGTTAGTTAGTTAGTAGTTAGTAGTAGTTAGTTAGTTAGTTAGTTAGTAGTTAGTTATTTAGTAGTTAGTTAGTTAGTTAGTTGTAGTTAGTTAGTTAGTTAGTTAGTAGTTAGTTAGTTAGTAGTTAGTTAGTTAGTTAGTTAGTTAGTTAGTTAGTTAGTTAGTTTAGTTAGTTAGTTAGTTAGTTAGTTAGTTAGTTAGTTAGTTCGTTAGTTAGTTAGTTAGTTAGTTAGTAGTTAGTTAGTAGTTAGTAGTTAGTTAGTTAGTTAGTTAGTTAGTTAGTTAGTAGTTAGTTAGTTAGTTAGTTAGTTAGTAGTTAGTTAGTTAGTTAGTTAGTTAGTTAGTTAGTTAGTTAGTTAGTTAGTTAGTTAGTTAGTTAGTTAGTAGTTAGTTAGTTAGTTAGTTAGTTAGTTAGTTAGTTAGTTAGTAGTTAGTTAGTTAGTTAGTTGTTAGTTAGTTAGTAGTTAGTTAGTTAGTTAGTTAGTTAGTTAGTTCGTTAGTTAGTTAGTAGTTAAGTTAGTTAGTTAGTAGTTAGTTAGTTAGTTAGTTAGTTAGTAGTAGTTAGTTAGTTAGTTAGTTAGTTAGTAGTTAGTTAGTTAGTTAGTTAGTTAGTTAGTTAGTTAGTTAGTAGTTAGTAGTTAGTTAGTTAGTTAGTTAGTTAGTTAGTAGTTAGTTAGTTAGTTAGTTAGTTAGTTAGTTAGTTAGTAGTTAGTTAGTTAGTTAGTAGTTAGTTAGTTAGTTAGTTAGTTAGTTAGTTAGTTAGTTAGTTAGTTAGTTAGTTAGTTAGTTAGTTAGTTAGTAGTTAGTTAGTTAGTTAGTTAGTAGTTAGTTAGTTAGTTAGTAGTTAGTTAGTTAGTTAGTTAGTTAGTTAGTTAGTTAGTTAGTTAGTTAGTAGTTAGTTAGTTAGTTAGTTAGTTAGTTAGTTAGTAGTTAGTTAGTTAGTTAGTTAGTTAGTTAGTTAGTTAGTTAGTAGTTAGTTAGTTAGTTAGTTAGTTAGTTAGTTAGTAGTTAGTTATTAGTTGTTAGTTAGTTAGTTAGTTCGTTAGTTCGTTCGTAGTTCGTTCGTTCGTTTAGTTAGTTAGTTAGTTTACGTTTAGTTAGTTTAGTTAGTTAGTTAGTTAGTTAGTTGTTAGTTAGTTTTAGTTGTTAGTGTGTTAGTTAGTTAGTTAGTTTAGTTAGTAGTTAGTAGTTAGTTAGTTAAGTTTGTTAGTTAGTTTAGTTACATTGAAAGTATGATGTATATACATCAAATTCGAAGAATACACCTGGGCCTCAATCGGGCCAGTCGGGCACGTGCGCTCCTCCTTAACCAGTTCCTCAGGTGGGAATCTGAACCCACCACCATCCGGTCTACCAGACTAGAAATACTAACCTACCGGAGGCCACAAATGGACGCTTACGTAATCTTAATTGCAAATTAAATCACAAAGTATCTAAAGACCTCCGAAAATTAGTTTCAATAACCACATCTGCTCTCGCATAGCTATAAGTTTGCTATTCAAACAATAAAATGATACGCTTCCAATTCATTTCCCCAACTCTTCTAACATTTAGTTGCACTCCATTAAATTTGAAAATAAGAAACCCTTAAATAATGTTTATGGCTTAAAACAACTTATTTCAAGAGTAAAATACACTTTTTTGGGCCTTTATTAAAAACTTCATAATATATAGTCCCAAAAGTGTTTTAAATTAAAAAAAAGCACTCTCACACAGTTGAAGAAAGGTTAATATTAGAGCAAGTTATAAAAAAAATATATTTATTTTTCTCAATATTAAAGTTTATATTACATATGTATATGTAAACCTTTACTAGTGTGTTTGTGTTTACACTGTATATAAGGTAAAAATTATTACCTTTTTTGAAAATTGTTTTTCACATTCAAAATAATAGCATGGTATGATGTTTAAGTGAGCAAAATTTAAATACCATGACTTAAATATATTTATGTATTGGAAATTTTTACAGAAATCGGGAAAGATTTACACAGAGAAATATTTATTTAGCCTCATACAAATGCTTCCCTAATATACATACATACCTACACATTTTTATTCGTACATTTAGAGTCTTAGTGCGTATACTTTATGTGTAAATAAACACCGTTCACACACATGAACGATTGCAAGGGAGTATTTAGTGGTTGTATGGTTCCATTTTTTTATTTTTTTTTTTTTTTGTGTCATAATATTCTCGGTGGCGGTACTTGTATGCTTTTTGCTGGTTTTGTATTACAGTATGCTTTTTGTTTGGTTAAAATGTGTTGACATTATTATATAATGTTTGTGGTCGGCTTGAGAGTGTTTCATATTTATAACATTTGTTGTTTTTGCTTTTGAATATTTTTTTCATAGTTTTCTGTCATTTTGTTTTCATTTTGCTTTAAATGGACACTTTCTATTAAGGATAATGAGCTTTGTTAATTAAAAAAGCTATTTTAATTAAGTTTATTTTGATAACAGTATTTAAAGGTAAATAAGTGTGTGTGTAAGGAATAGTTTAAATATTAGTTCTCTAGAAAAATTTGTAATTAATATTGAAAGAATTACATAAGTATTAGCACATTATTTTAGCAAAAATATAAAACTTATCGAAAGAAAATTTCACAAAAATGTTCATTAAATAATATTTTTTTATAAAATCATGAATTTATGAATATTTTTTCTACAAATCAGAAATTTATAGAAATTTTTTTATAAAAAATTATCGGAATATTTTTCGAATACTTTCTAAAAAGAAATTATTCAAAATTTTCTATAAAAAGAAAATATATAAAAAATCCTTTTTAAAATGAGAATGTTCTTTAAAAAGAAAATCGAACAAAAATTTTCTATAACAAGAAAATTTACCGAAAATTTTCTTTAACAAGAAAATTTATCTAATATTTGCTATAACAAGAAAATGTTATTGAAAATTTTCTATAATAAGAAAATTTTACCGAAATTTTTTATAAAAAAGAAAATTTTGATCGACAGTTTTTTATAAAAAAGAAAATTTTCATCGAAAGCTTTTTTAAAAAAAGAAAATTATAAGCTTTCTATAAAAAGGAACATTTGATCAAAAATTTTCTATAAAATGAAAATCTTCTATAAAAACAAAATTTTGATCGAAAATTTTCTATAAAAAAATTATCAAAAATTTTATCGAAAATTTTCTATAAAAAAAGAAAATTTTATCGCAAATTTTCTATAAAAAGAAAATTTGATCGAAAATTTGCTATAAAAAGAAAATTTTATCGAAAATTTGATATAAAAATAAAATTTTATCAAAAATTTTCTATATAAAAGAAAATTTTATCGAAAATTTTCTATAAAAAAAGAACATTTTAGCGAAAGTTTTATCGAAAATTTCTATAAAAAAGAAAATTTTATTGAAAATTTCTATAAAAAAGAAAATTTTATTGAAAATTTCTATAAAAAAAAATTATTGAAAATTTTCTATAAAAAAGAAAATTTTATCGAAAATTAAAAAAAATAGAATGAAAATTTTGATCAAAAATTTTCTTTAAAAGAAAATATCGAAGTTTTATCGAGAATTTCTATAAAAAAGAAAATTTTATTCAAAATTTTCTATAAAAAAGAAAATTAGATCGAAAATTAAAAAAATAAAAAGAAAATTTGGTCGAAAATTTTCTTTAAAAGGAAATATCGAAGTTTTATCGAGAATTTTTATAAAAAAGAAAATTTTATTGAAAATTTTCTATAAAAAGGAAAATTTTATCGAAAATTAAAAAAAAAAATAAAAGAAAATTTTGATCGAAAATTTTCTTTAAAAGAAATTATTCTTTAAAAAGGAAATTTTGATCGAAAACTTTCTTAAAAACGAAAGTTTTGATCGAAAATTTTCTACAAAAAGAAAATTTTGTCGAACATTTTCTATAAAAAACGAAAATTTTATAGAAAATTTTCTATAAAAAAGAAAATAAGCAATTCTATTTTAAATTTTCTTTGAATTTTATTAAAAAATTGTATCGAAAAAATTCTATAAAAAAGAAAACTTTATCGAAAAAATTCTTTAAAAAGAAAATTTTTTCTATAAAAATAAAATTTTATCAAAAATTTTCTATAAAAATAAAATTTTATTAAAAATTTTCAATAAAAAGAAAGTTTTGAAAATTTCGAAAATTTCGAAAATTTTCTATGAAAAGAAAATGTATGGAAAATTTTCTATTAAAGAAAATGTATGGAAAATTTTCTATTAAAGAAAAATTTATAGAAAATGTATCGAATAGTTTCCTAGAAGAATTTCTCTAAATTAAAACCCCTAAGCTAAATAATTGATCCCGGAAACTCTAGTTTGAAAATCATCAATAATAACTATAACTTTAATAAAACACTCCAACTCCATTTACTCTCGTTTATCATTAAGTACACTAATTTTACACTTAATCCAATTTTCAGACAAAAACAGTGGAATAATGCAACATTTCCTAGAATAAAACAATTTTCTTTTATTATTTACCAACACAAATACATAAAGCAAAACTTACAAATTTAAGTACAAGTACTTTAAAAGAGAGAGAGAGAGAAAGGAACACACACTCCCACTCTCTTTCTAAATCTAAAATGTATGTTATTAGAAGAAATGAAAAACGAACGAAAAACAGGAAAAAAAAACAATTCATATAGCCACAATTTTACGATTGTGGCTTGGATGATGCCAAACGATTTCCACATGAGCACGTACAGCCGGAAATATTAAAGATAACTTTCAAAAACATGACGTTATGGTAAAATAATACATATATAGACGAATATGAATGTTATGGCGAATGTGTATATAAGGGAGTATGTATGTGTTTGTTTGTATATGAAATTGAAAAATAAAAGAAAATTTAGAACATATTAGAAAATAAAAATAAAAAGTGTAATAGTGGCTGTATATAAAAAAAAACTAACAAATAATAGAAAAGAAACCGCCGGAAATATTGCAGACCATACTAAACTAAACTATTGCAATTTGAAAGATTTCAAAACTTTAGCAGAAAATATGAACAAAATATTAAAATTGGAGGCAAAGTACAAGATAACCAACAAAAACTCATCCATACATATGAAGTCATATGTCAGTGTATGTGAATTTTTCTTTTTTGATATGACCTATAGGAAAAGCTTTGATAGGAGGCAGTAAGAGTGTTGTGCTTAACGATTATGCCGAATCTTGGTTCCGAAACATTTTAGCAACTTATTGATGGAAATCTTTTATATTGTGTCTAGGAGCAAACATTTGTTGGCTGGATTTATACTCATGAGCTCAAAATCCCTATTCAGTTGTATGGGGACTAAGTGAAATAATGGACCAATTCTAACCATTTTCAACAATTCTCTTTCTTGAACCAAGTATGCGCACGATATTTCATCAAATTATGTTGAAAATTTCGACCTGTAGTTTAATTACAATGTTTACATGGACGGACAATTTCTGTTCTCCAGCTCTTCCCGTTTTTGCTTAAACATATTTTTCAGTAGACAGACGGACATGGCTGTATCACTTGAATGTAATAAGAACTTCGGTATACATATGTATATGTATGTTTTTTTACTTAGACCGATATTTTCTAGGTATATAGTCATCTGCCCGAAATGACAAAAGGTTATGGATGGAAAATCAAGCGGAAAACCTACTTATAGCTCTGCTCCTACTCGAGATCTTGATGGAGAATTACTGACCACAGTTGACGGACAACTAGTTAGATGGGCTCAGCACTTCTCAGAGACTCTTAATGATCCTATAGGACTTCTAACTGTGAACCAATACGACGCCGCCGCATATTATTCTCCGCGATTCGGCACAATTAGTGTATCTCCACCCGACGAAGCAGAGGTGCCGAGAGCCATGAAAAGTTTAGCGCCTAGTAATGATAAAATAGAGGCTGAATTGCTAACATGTGACTTGGAGTTGGCTGTATCTCTCTGGCACCTATTCTTACAGAAGATATGGAACGAGGAAACGTTACCATCTCCTTGGAATGAAGGGATACTGATGAAAATCTCCAAAAAGGGTGATTCCCATGATTGCGACAATTATCGCGGCTTAACATTATTACCCATTCCCAGCAAGATTCTGAGTAAGATAATACTCTTCCGCATCTCAAATGCTATTATACGGACTTGTTGCGAAAACCAATTCGGTTTCAGGGAAAATCGCGTATGCCTTGACCCCACTAACACAGTCCGAATAATATTCAAACAATGTAACGAATATATAACATCGGTGTATACAGCCATCATTGATTTCAAGAAGGCTTTTGACAGTGTTAACATAAGCTTTCTTTGGTGGACACTGGAAAAGACGGCTATGTACACTGCCTTCCGCTGCAAGAGGGATGTTGTCGGATCCATTTGATGTTGCAACTGAAGTTCGTCAAGGGTTCATATTGTCGCCTATTCTCTTTATTCTTATTCTTGATGTGGTAATGGTATCCAATGGCATCCATTTACACACCTAATGGACATCGATATACGTTTAATTGGTCAGAAATTGCACGATATTCAGGAAAGCATCACAGCCTTGAACATAGAGGTCAACGTAGCTGTCCTAGAAATTAGTAGGTATAATTAAGTCCAAGTTTATGAAGGGTGGATACTGTACCATACAACCAGCTGCTCTCAGTGTAGAACATTATATCAGTGATTGTGTGGAAAACTTCAATAATCTTGGCAGCTTTTGGGAAGAGTGGAGCTGAACTTGATATCGTAAATAAGGCTAAAGGTAATTTTAGCATGTTTAATAGTGTTTTGAAATCAAGCCAAATATCGACCAATACGAAATTGATAAAGCCAGCACCAATGGAAATTGAAGAACGAAAATGGCTTTGGATAATTCATATACTTCGAAAATCATATCAGAATATAGCAGAACAAGCATTAAGGTGGAATCCACAAGGAAGTTGGCGACCAGGTGCTCCTGCTAAGATCTGGAGAAAAACTATTGACGATGAGTTGAAATCAGCAAACTATCAGTAAACTCTACTCGAGAAGCCAATAAGTAAGAGTCAGATACAGACGAATAGTAGAGGCCATATGCTCCAGGCGGGAGGGAAGGATGACAAAAGATATAGGTAGTCATTAAAAACGTTATGTTGTTGTAGTAAAAGTTAATTTTCTATCTTGATATCAAGCATCTTGATATCTTCTATCTTGATACCAAAAGATACATACCTGTGAGAGATACCTGTAAATTTAATGGTCTAATTAAGAAAATTTCCACGGGGACTTTAAAATATATATAATTTTGTTTGTGTGTATAAATACATTGCAATATGTTGAATACAATTTTCACGCCCGTTTGCCAACAGGCATTTTCAACAAAAATTCAAATGTTCATAGAATAATTCTCATGCCACATATTTTCGCTAAAATTTTGTAATTTTTGTTAGAATGTTGTCTACATATATGTGTGTATGTCTGATGGTGTATATGTATATGTCTTTCTATTCTCGTTTTTGTATGTTGGATGTTGAGTAAATATTTGATTTTTGCATTAAAGTCAATTTGCTTTCATGATTCTGTAATTCATTGTTTACATTTATTTACCCAAAATGTTGATGCAGACTTGTAGCATTAACTTTGGAAACACAGCCACCACCACCACCACCATTATCATCATCATGGCAATAGCAACATCATCATCACTAACAGCATCTTTTTTTAAACAACTATTTCGTGCTTCTACATCTTCTTGTATTTGTTTACTTTTATTTTTTGCCATTTCTTCGTTGCCCTCAACAAGTGAAGTCAAGGAACAAGGATGAGAAACAACAAAAAAACAAAAGTAGTATGTGACTTTAATTTTTTCATGCCAACACTTTTTTCTCATTTTCAACTTATTTTTTTCAGTCTTTTCTAAAGTATTTACGCCTTTTTCATTACAAACTTTATGTTGTTGTTAGACTGACTTCAAAGTTAGTGTTTGTGTAGGAGAGTAAAGTCCTTACTACGTTTTCCTTGTTGGTTATAAAAATATTTATTTATATATGTGCGAGTATTTTAGAAAATTATTTGTTTATTTTACTTTTTATTATTCTAAGTACCATTGTGCAATTCACTACACACTACTGTGTGTTTGTGTATTTGTTTTTACTATTAAGTGAGTAGATTTCTATTTGTTTTTCTCTTATTCTTTTTCTCGTATTAAATTTTAATATGTTGTTTCTTGTTGTTGTTGTTGTTGTTATTGTTATCCTTACCAATGCAATTGAAATTAAATCTGATTTTTAATGTAATTTTCTGTTTTATTTATTCATACAAAATATTTACTTTGGAAAATTCTATTTAGAAAGTATTAAGTTAAAGAATAAGAGAATATATAGAGAAATATACCCTAAAAGCAAATAATAGTGATAAGTAATTGTTATATTGCCTTACAAATACATGTAAAGTAATGGAGACTGAAATGATATTGAAATATAAATATTTTATAAATATTTATTTTATGTAGAATATTCACAAGATTTAAGACTTATGTTTAATTATAGATAAATTGAAATAAATTTCTCAAATTAGGATTCTAACAGCAATTTAAGGAGCCGAATACTTTTCTTGAATTAAAAGAATTTTAGTAAAATCTTTAGATATTTATAGATGAATAAGTACCATTTTCCACAAAAAATCACACCTAAAAATCTTATATAATTAACATTTGCAATTCATTTTTACAAAAATTTAAAAAAGTTCATTAAAATCCTTAAACTTTTATGGAAATAGTTTTGGTCAACTGCAATTTATGCGTATACGTTATATTCAGTATTAGAAAATAATCATACGCAACATATGCTGCATGTAAAATGATCAAATGAAAAAAATGTTCGACATTTATGAAATCAATATTCTTCTACGAAGGATCGAATTATTTTTGTATTTGCCCAGGGGATGATCACTGTCTATGCCGGACATTGTGCTGAAACTTGGAAAGAATTTGTGGATGGAAGGATAAAGTGAATCCTTTTAAAACAAGTGTCCTTGTGGACATTTGTTTTAAAATTTCATACAAACAGAGAAACATCCAGTGTTCAGAATAAGCTCCTCAATTACAGTAGAACAGTTTTCACTATAAAAAACCTTATTCCTTCTGTTTGTCCCCGTTTGACGCATAGTATAACAAGGTTTCAGAATAAGTATATGTTATGAAATGAGTAATATTGCAGTTAGATCTAAAAACACGCGTCCAAAAAGCTATAAAAATAATTTTTTCAAAATTAAACATGTATGTATGATATATAAAAAAATAACAAGTATGACGAATTTTTTATAAAAAGCGTTAAAAAGCAAAATATTTTACATATTTTGCGCATATAAAAGAAAAATTCCTATAACATAATCTCATCAATTGCTGTAATTAATAAATAATTCATAGATTCAAAGCTAAATCAATAGATAACGTGACATTATTAACAACAAAATTAACAAGGATTCATACACACGCTCCTATAAACATGCGAAAACACACATTGCACACTCCCCCCTACAAATAAACACATACTCACTCATACTCACATTTTATGTGATGAAAATTTTGAATGTTTTAACACCACAACACAACCAAACACCAGTGAATGAATGAACATTGATGTGTATTTTTATAAGATAAATGAACGATAAAAAGATTTTGTATGCAAAACGCGAACTAAATTAGATTTTTTTTATATATATTTCTATTGGCACGAGTAGAATATAATGCTAAAACGCATAGAAAATGTTAGAATCTATCGTGTGTGTATGTTTGTGTGTGTAGTTTTTATCATTATCATAGTTTGTTGTATTTGTGCAATGGAAAAAATGTAATAATGACAATATATTGCAGCAGTTTTGTGGTATTAAATCTGTTGGTTGGTTAGTTGCTTGTTTGTCCATAAGGATTTGAAAATTTAAAAATTCGATTAACAGACTTGATATAGTGGGCTAGATATATCGCAATAGGATAGGACTTTGTCTAGCATATTCTATCATATGTAATCTAAACTATATTATTTTCTACAATCTAGACAACACCTGTTCCATATTATTGACATTAGTCTATCCCATAGTCTAGACTATATACTATTCTATAGTCTCGACTATAGCTCTAGTTCTAGGCTATAGTCTCGACTATAGCTCTAGTTCTAGTCTATAGTCTAGTCTATAGTCTAGTCTATAGTCTAGTCTATAGTCTAGTCTATAGTCTAGTCTATAGTCTAGTCTATAGTCTAGTCTATAGTCTAGTCTATAGTCTAGTCTATAGTCTAGTCTATAGTCTAGTCTATAGTCTAGTCTATAGTCTAGTCTATAGTCTAGTCTATAGTCTAGTCTATAGTCTAGTATAGTCTAGTCTATAGTCTAGTCTATAGTCTAGTCTATAGTCTAGTCTATAGTCTAGTCTATAGTCTAGTCTATAGTCTAGTCTAGTCTAGTCTATAGTCTAGTCTATAGTCTAGTCTATAGTCTAGTCTATAGTCTAGTCTATAGTAGTCTATAGTCTAGTCATAGTCTAGTCTATAGTCTAGTCTATAGTCTAGTCTATAGTCTAGTCTATAGTCTAGTCTATAGTCTAGTCTATAGTCTAGTCTATAGTCTAGTCTATAGTCTAGTCTATAGTCTAGTCTATAGTCTAGTCTATAGTCTAGTCTATAGTCTAGTCTATAGTCTAGTCTATAGTCTAGTCTATAGTCTAGTCTATAGTCTAGTCTATAGTCTAGTCTATAGTCTAGTCTATAGTCTAGTCTATAGTCTAGTCTATAGTCTAGTCTATAGTCTAGTCTATAGTCTAGTCTATAGTCTAGTCTATAGTCTAGTCTATAGTCTAGTCTATAGTCTAGTCTATAGTCTAGTCTATAGTCTAGTCTAGTCTAGTCTATAGTCTAGTCTATAGTCTAGTCTATAGTCTAGTCTATAGTCTAGTCTATAGTCTAGTCTATAGTCTAGTCTATAGTCTAGTCTATAGTCTAGTCTATAGTCTAGTCTATAGTCTAGTCTATAGTCTAGTCTATAGTCTAGTCTATAGTCTAGTCTATAGTAGTCTAGTCTATAGTCTAGTCTATAGTCTAGTCTATAGTCTAGTCTATAGTCTAGTCTATAGTCTAGTCTATAGTCTAGTCTATAGTCTAGTCTGTAGTCTAGTCTATAGTCTAGTCTATAGTCTAGTCTATAGTCTAGTCTAGTCTAGTCTATAGTCTAGTCTATAGTCTAGTATATAGTCTAGTCTATAGTCTAGATAGTCTAGTCTATAGTCTAGTCTATAGTCTAGTCTATAGTCTATATAGTCTAGTCTATAGTCTAGTCTATAGTCTAGTCTATAGTCTAGTATATAGTCTAGTCTATAGTCTAGTCTATAGTCTAGTCTATAGTCTAGTCTGTAGTCTAGTCTATAGTCTAATCTATAGTCTAGTCTATAGTCTAGTCTATAGTCTATTCTATACTCTAGTCTATAGTCTAGTCTATAGTCTAGTCCAATCTATAGCATCGTTTATGGTCTGTTCTTTTCCGCTCCGACCATAGCATATCCTTAAACTTTGCTTTATAAACATTATTGCTCCACCGTAGTAAGTATGTAATATAGTTTATTATATTGCAACATAAAATATGTTTGCTAACTAGTATGATTTTTACACAACTATGTCCGAGTGAGAATGAAAAGAAAGTGTTAGAAAATTATTATATAATCTTGTTAAATTTTGTAAATTGTATTATAGTGAAACTGTATGGGTGGCAGAAATACAAGGTAATATGTTGATAAGTTTTTATTAGTACTAATGCCGAGCATATTTGGTATGGTGTTAGTTCGGTGGAATTGATGATGAGCTTAACACTTTTTGGTATTCTAGTACTGCTGCTGCTGACAACAATGATTATGTGTGTACGCTTGACATTAATTGTAATAGTGGCCATGAATTTTATTATGTTTAATAAATGATGTGACAAAATTATTGAATCAGCAACATGTGACATTTTATTGACGACTTTACACTAGACAATGCGAAATTACAAATTAGTAGTAAATTTTGTTTTATGACACTCATGAATGAATAAATTAATAATTTTTAAATATTAAATTATATTAGAATACATTTATAGGAAATTTGTTATACATGGAATATTACTGTTTAAATACTATTTGATGTTTAACTATATTTAAATTTCTTTCTAACAAAAACTAACAAATTTTGGTTTTAATACAGAAATTTAGCAAAAAAAAAACTAAAAACGTTTGTAGATTGTTTAACAATTTCAATCAAATTTGTTCAACTTTTTAACTTGTTTGCAAAGTTTTTAATGACTTTTAAACTATGCAAAGTTGCATGTTGTTGCATGAAATATTTAACGAACTATAAGGATGTTGAATAAAATTTAGCTAAACTGTGCTTTTGTTGTTTTTCTTGTTTCTGCTGATTTTGTGTATTTTTTTGTTTGTTTGTTTCCTTTTTCCTGCTATTCAAGGTGTGTTTAAGTTGTTGTCAAAAAAGTTTTCTATTTCATATTTGATTAAGTTGGTAAATCTAAGCGACAAATAACCCAATGAAGAATTTTTTGGTATTTATGTTTTAAATGTAGTTTGGAACGAAGATTTGGAAAATTATTGATTCTTAATAAGTCGATAACGTTATCCATGTTGGCACGAGAATCTTGTATTTTCTGAAGGAAAAAGCTATATTTTCTTTGATATAATCCAGATACTATAGAAGTATAATGTATACAAGCACGTTCGTATATTCTGTGCATTTCATTAGTTCCAACTGTAGTACATTTATTACATTCGGCTATAGTATAGTCTATAGTTTCTGCTATAGTCTATAATATAGTCTCGACAATAGACTCTTCTATACTCTAGTCTATAATCTAACTATTCTATAGTATTGATTATTCTATAGTCTTGCTATAGTTTATTCTTTAGCCTCGGCTATAGTCAATTTTATAGTCTCGACAATAGTTTCTTACTCAATATTCTCGGCCTTTTTTTGGAATTATTTGAAATGTGGTCAAACCAGAGAATCTCATAATCTGATACTACGGGTGGCCAATCCACGTAGTGGCTGTAGTTTAAACCCAAATTCGCAGGAAGAGAATGTTGGATAGAGGACTGATGCACGGTGAAGTCTATAATTCGGGATAAGTTCGGTGCTGTTGCCGATGTCAACAGATACCCAACAGAGGAGTGACTGTGGGCTAAGCATTGGTGTTAAATGTTTACGATACAGGATAAATATAGGGTTATACGGGTCTTCTCCCGCCCGTATACATAGAGTGAGTGTGTCGGATGTTGTTCTCTATAAGTGTGTCGGAGGAATGAGAAGTGTGCTGGGTTGAATTGTGATGAATGAAAGGTATCTTATACACTTGATACCATTGAATGTTCCTTCTTTGTCCAGGTATGTTTAGGAAAAACTCTGTTCATACCAGATTTACTATAAGAACAAAGTCCTCAGGTTATTTGATAGATTCGTGTTGCGAACCAAGGAATATGTATCTAAGTAGGTGCTGTAGCCGACTCAACATAGGCCATCCCAGCGTGGTTGTAAACGGAAGTAATGTTTTTACATCTCGAAGTTAAGCAATGGTCAAAGATTAGATAGCTTGGGTACTTGAGCAAAGTGTTTGTACATGGACCGGTAGAACCATGACCGCATTATAGCAGATTTTAAATGGTTAAGGACAACGTCCACACAACGAGGTACCTTCCGAATAGTTTAAGCCTTTTTATTTAATAAGATTTTATATGCATGCAGTAGACATTGTGTTTTAAGAAACATCTGAAGGACCAATACCCACTTTCTGACTATTCATTAGAGACTATGGCGCTAAAAACTATATTTATGTTAAAAAAATATTTTCATTTATAATTGGCTTTATAAATTTTACTTAACTGGGTTAGTTTTAATTGGCTGTTTTGTTACGTTGATATCCCACTTGAAATAAAAACGCAAGTTTCCACTCAATTTCATCAAATGCAACAAATGTATGAAACAACATTCATACATCATCTATCAAAAGAATGAATACAAACATATAGAATTCTATGTATAGATATTTAAAGTTAAATCGAATAAAAACCTAGACGTTAGAATACAATTGCTTAAACTATATTTAGCCCTGCAGTTTAAAGAGTGTTCATTGACATAGTTTGACACTTGCTTCAGTTTTCAAGAAGTTTTGTTCATAACATTAGGATTTGTCAGAAATAATATTTTGGGAAAGAGTTTTATGAACTGTAGGGTCTAAATGTGTATATGTGTGCTAATGTATGAATGTATATACCGCGTCAAAACCGACAGCACACAACATTTTGTTTATACTTATTCAGACAATTCTCATAGCTGCAATAACATTAAAATCGATAAGTGGGTTGTAGGAAGATTTCTTGCAAGATTTAAAGATTTTAATTTAACACAATTAATCAGTAATATTAGTCACTAATAAAAAGTAATCGTAGTATTGGTTCTAAGGATAAAAAATAAAAATTAATCTATGTCCCTTAACTATGACTTACAGCCCCCGTAGATCCTATTACACACATATAAAGAACTGCATATGTCTACATGTATGTGTGTTTGTATATGTTTTGTAGTTTTTTTGTAATTCAAATGATGACATGACTGTCGCGTCAGCTTGTAATCAATGCCGTTCGTTGTCATACAAACTTCAAACAAATAAGAAACAAAACTTTTTAAATACAAATATTGGTAACAACAATAGAAGCAACAACAGCAACAATAACCAACGTAGAAACAATAACCCAAACAAAGATAGATATATTCATGGTCTATATACAGCCCATACAGTTTGAAATGTGTATGTGGTCGAATGTTGTTACAACAATGACGCGTCATGACGTGTATTTTGTTATTGCTTTTGTTGGCAAGAACATTTTAAAACGGAAATAGGAAATGCAAAGTTTTTTTTTTGTTCAAAGAGCGAACAAAAAATCAATGTTGTTGTTTCTTTTATTTAGATTTAAGTAAAAGGGAAATGTTTAAATTTTTTTTTTTTTGTGTGTTTAAAGAAACTCATTTGCATTGAAGTATTTATGGGGTTTTTAAAATAAATGACTGCATTACTATAAATGTTTATGGGGGAAACAAATATATTAAAGTAGTTCTATTAAATAATTTTTGGAGTGGTTTTAAAAATTTGATGCTTAAAATGCCATATGTATGACCCATATGTATGTCTCTTAGGGCTCTCATCTCAACATAATGAAACTGAAATGTTTTTTCAACTGCACAGATATCCAGATATTTTGAATGGTTAGAACTTTGTGGTGTCGCAAATGTTTTATTTCCTTTGAGTTGAATATCAGGGACAAAAGGACAGCGAATGAGACGGGACCTACATAGTTTACTACTAGGTAGCATAACATCTGACATGTTCAGTTTTCAGTTCAGTTTGATGTTTCTTTCGATAGCATCAATACAATTTCGATGACTTAAATTTTAGGTATAATAATGTATAATGGAATCCAAGGGCATCAAAGTAACTTCCCGAAAAAGTGCCGATTTCAATACCAATGGGAACACCGTTATCCGTTTGACTCTTTGAGTCTAAAGTACCAATTTATTCCATAAATAAAAAAAACTTCCTTGGCGCTATGTGATGTATTAAGTGCAATGAATTCCAATTTTGCTGTCTCCGCTAACGTCACTCATGTTTGACGGGTAATTGGACAAAGAAGAACGAAACTAATAATTATGCTTTCCTGAAAGAATACTGTCTTTCAACTTTCCTGTTATTGCAAGCCGGGATTATAAACTGGGGATGATCAAATATATCCTCGGTGTTTCTTTGGGTCGAACTAGAGAACCACATAATCTGGCCCTGATATCCCACAGGGCACAATTTCGGACTTTGTTTATTGACGAGGTCTCTTTGAGGTTCACGTGGTGGTTGTGGTTTAAATTCAAATTCGAAGGAAGACAATGTTGGATAAAAGACTGATACATGGTAAAGTCTATAATTCTGCGTAAAATCGGTGCTGTTGCCGAGACTACAGATACCTCACCGAGGACCATCCCGGGGCATGTTTCCTTGACGAAAGACCCTCATCTTGGTGTATCCCGGGGTAAAGAGATGTTACCAGTACCTTTACTTTGCCGAGACTATAAACTGGTGATGACATTTCACTCATCGGCTAGCCCTTGGATGATTTGATATGGGGTCTAACCAGAGAACCAGTTGGTTGGTTAGTCAGTTGGTTGAGGTTCGTTCGGCGTCCACGTAGTGGTTGTGGTAGCTTGGTTTCGGTATAAGTTTTTGTTACCGCTCCTAGTTTCTATGATCTATACAAACCACAGTTCAAGGCTGTGGATCAATAAAATGTTGGATTTGAGCTGATACTCAAATCAGATACTGGTAGATTGTAGATTCTGAGTTGTATCCGAGGTTCGTCAGATGGATTAATGGATGGAGTGATTGTTGGAGATGGTGGGCTCAACTTATCACAGTAGGTCTTTGGGTTTTCGAACCACCAATTACGTCCTCTAGGTGCTGTTGCCGAATCAACAGAAGCCATACAGTAGTGTGGTTGGACGACTTTATAAGGTCCAGGAATGCACTGTGGCGAGTCTTTAGATGATGAGAATGTTTGTAGGGACAGAGCATTCCTCATGGCATCAATAGGGTGTTTTTACATGATGTTGAGTCCGCCCCTTCTATCGACATTAACCAGTGATTAATTTTTCCTTTGTCAGGGTTAGATTGAGCTTGACTCATTGCACCTGTCATTCTACAACGGGACTAATATGACAAGAGATTAGATAGCTCGAATACTTCAGCAAAGTACACGTATACTAGACCGGAAATTCCATATACGTAAATTGCCACCTGAGTGTAAGAAGCACAGTGGGGCGGTGGTGAGTAATTGCAAAAGCTCAATCAGTGATTGAAAATGACTAACGTGGAATAGGCCAACACGGCAGGTGTTTACGTAAAGCACTTCGACATTAACCCCACAGAGTGGTGACTGTGGGACTAAGCGTTGGAAGTGAGTTGGTGACAAGTGTATATGATTCGGAATGGATATGGCCTTACCTATCAATCAATGATAGAGATATTTCTTATTATAAGATGTTACTCCTTATGCCAGATATCAAGTCCATTGATAATGTATGGTCAAGTTTAATCCCCATAACCTCCGATATATTCCTCAACCTGAAACGATTAGTGTTCAGATCCAAAAGATATTGACACTTTTTCCCACCTCATTACTTTCCAACTCTGCAGTGCAACATATCAGTTGAAATTAAAAATTAACAACAATATTTCCATCGCTTGTCAAAAATGTAACAGATTTTTTTTTATTCACTTCATGTTCAATCAATCGTTTTGATGACAATTTCGTTGCTGACATTGATGTTAACATTTTTTTTTTGTATGAAGCTCCAAAAATCATCTGTGGAAATTAATGTTCGAAGTATGGATTATATGAGTAACTATATCATTTACTTTGTGTGGCAAGTAAAATTGAAAACTTTACATTTTTCTCTTTATATATGCATACATTCACTTTTGTTATTTCTCTCTAGGATGTCAAGTCAATGGTGGCAATGAGTCATTGATTTTGCTGTCAGTGTCACTAGTGATTTAAAAATGTAAGTGTTGTTTTTTTTTGTAAATTTTTGCCACAAAACGAAGTAGATTTTTCAGTCACGTTCAAGCGATTGGTTTCACACATCATAAATATGAATAAAAAATGATAACGATTGAAACGCATTGAAAAATATTGGGTTGGTATTCGAAAAACTTAGAAATTTGGTTTGAAATTTGAAGATGATATTTTTGTTTTAAAAACCAAAGTACTTAGGTTCGATCTGTGATAATCATGCAATTTTTTTTTTTAATTTTTATTATACCCTACACCACTTTAGTGGGGAGGGTAAATTGGGTTTGTGCTGATGTTTGTAACGCACAATAATATTGGTCCTATACCCACCTTAAAGTATACCAATCGGCTCAGAATCATTTTCTGAGTCGATTTAGCTATGTCCGTCCGTGTGTCCGTCCGTCTGTCCGTCCGTCTGTCCGTCCGTCCATGTAAAACTTGTAATCAAACTACAGGTCGCAATTTTGAAGATAATTCAATGAAATTTGGTACATGATCTTCTATTGTCCCAGGGACGAAGCCTTTTGAAAATGGTTAAGATCGGTCTATTATTTCACCTAGCCCCCATACAACTGAACCCCCCAATAGGGCTTGTAATCCTTGTAATCAAACTACAGGTCGCAATTTTGGAGATAATTCAATGAAATTTGGCACATGATCTTTTATTGTATCGTAGACGAAGCCTATTGAAAATGGTTAACATCGGTTCATTATTTCACCTAGCCCCCATACAACTGAACCCCCGAATAGGGCTTTTAAAACTTTTAATCAAACTACAGGTCGCAATTTTGGAGATAATTCAATGAAATTTGGCACATGATCTTTTATGGTATCGTAGACGAAGCCTATTGAAAATGGTTAATATCGGTCCATTATTTCACCTAGCCCCCATACAACTGAACCCGCCGAATAGGGCTTTTAAGTTTATAATTATGTTTAATATACCCATATCTCGACAAAAAGCTGCAAAAACCAAGTTGTATACAAGACTTGATGACCCCCACGAATTCCATTATAATAGGTTCTTATATGACCCTAGCACCTATGAAAACCCCCCCCCATCAATATTTCACTTAAATGTCCACAATTTTATTCAACAATAAACGGCTTAAGTATGTATATCTAAGGCAAGGTACAATTCAACTTAAATGCTTTATTATGGCAACTAAATCACATTATGTTTTTGTCAAAGGTGTAGGGTATTATATGGTCGGCCTCGCCCGACTATAATTTCTTACTTGTTATTTATACAATCAAAAATCCGTTTAAAGCAAAAAACTGAATTAAAAACTTTATCGATATGTACTTACTACTAGATAACTATAAATTAAAGATACAACATTTAAATATCTAATAAATTGCCACTAGCAATACTCCACCACTTCCACCATTTAAATAAATTGAAAACAACATTTTCAATTTACATTTGTCCATTGTACCCGCACTTAACTGTCAATATCTTGTTGCATAAATCCTTCCACTACAAAATTTTCAATTTGTCCATCAACTGTGTTCAACTAACCAAAAAACAATCGTTAGAATTTGTTCATTCATATTTTGTTGTTTTTGTTATTTTGCGATTTGTTTACAAAGACTCTGCTTGAATTTCAGTATCAATAAACACTTCAAATGCCAAAAAAAAATATATAAGTCAGAGAAAGACCGAAAACTGGATAAAAAAAAGCGAAAGGATAAATGGCTCAATATTTGTAAAAATGCAAATATGAATAAAAATGTTGAAGCAATAAAATTCATAAAATCAAGTAAAACAATTGAATTTGGAAAAAATTTATGTATGTATGTATGCAAGAAAATAAAATAAATACAAATAGTTTTTGCATACGGAATAAGAATTTGTAATTGATGTACATAGATATGTTTGTTGATTTAGCATTTAGTATAGAATGAATCCTCTGGTTAAATTTTAAAGGATATTTTAAAAGATAACTTTTTACGGGATTGCCGGAATTTCACTAAAATAAAGTAGATATTTGGTGGGAAATTTTAGAGATCACAGATTTTCATTGTTTTTATTCTATCTCTTATAGTTTCAAAGAAAAATGGTCTTTAAAGTTTTCACTCAAATACTTTTATTTTTGGTAGGAAATTCAAATGATCAGATATTATCACTGTTTTTCCCATATCTCTTATAGTTTTCGAGAAAAATGTACTTTTATGTTTCCACTTAAAAAATTGATTATTGGTGGAAATTCAAGTGATCGCAGATCCTCATCTTTCTGCAATATCTCTTATAGTTTTGGAGAAAAATGGACATTTATGTTTTCACTCAAAAAATTGATCGATCATATCTCTAGAAATTCAGGACGTCATCATCTTTTATCATAACAGCTCGGGTGAGCTTTAGCCTGATCAGTTATTTTCCTCCATTCCTCTCTTGTTTCAGCTTTCTGTTGCCAGTTTATACTACCCATCAGATATTGTCACTGTTTTTCCCATATCTCTTATAGTTTTGGAGAAAAATGGACTTTTATGTTTCCATTTAAAAAATTGATTATTGGTGAAAAATTGAAGTGATCACAGATCTTCACTCTTTTTGCAATATCTCTTAAAGTTTTGGAGAAAAAATTGACTTTTAAGTTTTCACTAAAAAAATTGATCGATCACAGATTTTTTTGCCATATCTCTAGAAATTCAAGACGTCATCATCTTATAGCATTACAGCTCGGGATGAGCTTTAGCCTGATCAGTTATTTTCCTCCATTCCTCTCTTGTTTCAGCCTTCTGTTGCCAGTTTATAATACCCATCAGATATTGTCACTGTTTTTCCCATATCTCTAATAGTTTTCGAGAAAAATGGACTTTTATGTTTCCACTTAAAAAATTGATTATTGGTGGAAAATTCAAGTAATCACAGATCTTCACTCGTTCTGCAATATTTCTTATAGTTTTGGAGAAAAATTTACTTTTATGTTTTCACTCATAACATCGATAGATCAAGTGATCACAGATTTTCATTCTTTTTGCCATATCTCTAGAAATTCAAGACCTCTACTATCGTTCATGCGTACGTACTACGTTTCCCTTTCATCCTATGCGTTTAGGTTTAGGTTAAGAAGGGTTATACAACATAAAAACGGTGCATATCCACTCGGTGACCTTAAGGTCCATTATGATTCCCTTCAAGGCGTGAGGATTCAAAAACAGAAAAACAAAATAGAAACACACAAGTGTAAAAGCAGAAAAGAAGGTAAGAAGAATAGATATAGAGTTAAGAGAGAAAATCTTCGTCCCCCTATAAAGCCCAGTCAAAGAAGTGACTAATGCCCTTGACAAAACCTTGTAAACTGTGAGGGTCAAGACCCGCAATATTCCCAGTTTCGTTGTGGAACCTATTTCCTAGACATTTCAGGCTGAGACTCTGTATCCTAGGACAGTGGCAAAATATATGCTCGATCGACTCCACTTCCTCCTCATCCTCGCATAACCTACAAAAATCCGGTGTATTACTGTCCCACATACTGACAAAGGCCCTAACGAAGCAGTGCCCCGTTAGCATCCCTATCAGAATTCTTAGACTGCGTCTATCCAGTCCTATGCGTTGTGCCTTTATAAATTTATCCTCTCCGTTGCATAACTTGAGCTTGGTCTACTGTCGTCCATGCGTGTTACGTGTCCTGCCCATCCTATGTGTTACATCTTTATAAATTTTACTATGTCCTCTCCTTTGCATAACTCGAGCAGTTCGTCGTTGTTTCTTTGGACATAGTTTCCATTGCCACGTTAAGGGCCAAAATTTTTCCGTAAAATTCTCCTTTCAAATATTCTTAGTCGCTGCTGATCATCAGTTGGTCTGATTATGGTCATGTACATACATGTTCAGCTTTCGAAACTAATTTGGGCTTAAAATACGCTCTATTTGCCGCAGATATGCGATCACTTATACCGTCTTGCATGCTGTTATCGTTCCCTAGCTGGGCGCCCAGGTAAACAAAGCTCCTTACGCCCTCAAAGTTGTAAGTTCCAATTTGGATGTTCAGATCTATTAAACACCAAGTAGAATACCACTGTTGACAGTTGGTCGCCTTGTTTAACTCCAATATTCATATGAAAGTGATCAGTTTCTTTCTGTTGAATTACTGGCAGTGGTGTTCGTTCGTCAATGTTGCACAAGTAAGTCTTTGAGCGTATACCCATTTCGGTGACTTTTCGAAACCCTCCTTGATATTCTTCTTCATATATGTTGGATATAGCTTCGGTTAGTCTCTCGGAGATAATTTTTGTTTAAGATCTTGTAGTAAACGTCCAATAGTGTGATTCCTCTATAGTTTTTACTCTTATCGCCCTTCTTGTGGATTGGTACGATGAGACCGATACCCCATGATTTTGGTAGCTGTTTCTGGTTCAATATATTAAGGTCCTGAACTCATCCAGACAATGGGCAATGGGTACTACCCAATCTTCTCCGGGTACTTTGTTAGTCTTTATTCTCAGAATCATTCTGAAGATATCGTTTCTATCTGGTAGTGATATTTCCTCTTTGTCATCATGGATAATAAAGTGAGAATTGGCGTCCACAGTACCATTGGTATATATATATATATATATATATATATACCAATATATATATATATATATATATATATATATATATATATATATATATATATATATATATATATATATATATATATATATATATATATATATTCGCTGAAATATTCAAGTGATCACAGTTGTACACTATTATTGATATATCTTTTATAGTTTCCAAGAAAAATGGAGTTTTATGTTTTCACTCGAAAAAAATTTATTTGTGTTGGAAAATTCAAAAGATTTAGTTACTCAGTTAATCATATAAAATAAAAACAATTCCCTTACATGGGGTCTTCAGGAGAACTGTCTAAATTAAAACCATTTCATTTTCATTTAAATCACTTAAATTTAAAATTCAATTTAGCATGAGTAAAATGTTTATACATTTAGCAATAAATTATTCACACAATTAACCACAAAACAATTTTTTTCAAACAGCCATATTTTTTTTTCTCCAAAAAAAAAATTAAATAACCACAATAATGAATAAATTTATTTCTTTTTTTTTTCTTTGGCTTTTGTATCTGCATTCAACATTTTAATATGGTGCGTCAAATAGCACACAATTGACTGAGTGACTGACTGGCAGACGTAACAGCAGCAAAAGCAGCAATAAAGCGTTAATAGAAACAGCCAACAGCAGTTTCTAGGAGGAAAGAGGAACAAACTAAAAATCAGCTTGGCAGCTTAAATTGTAAATAATGCAAATTTGATTAAAATCACAAACGTCAACTGCAAATGACAGACAACACTGTGTGCCGTTATAGAAAGATACGCACACACATAGAGTAACACAAACTCATTTATCCATACACACACACACACACAATCAGGGAATCTATTCTCATACCCTGAGTATTTGAAAGCCAATACGATGCAATTCAATATCTAGAGGGCATAATTTTTGGGTGGCAAAATTTTGTAACGTTATCGTTATCTCTTATTCTTCTTGTTTTATCGTTTGGCTTACTTTGCTCGTTAGTCATTGAGTTTGTCCGTCCTTCCTTCCGTTTGCCAGTGTGTCTGTCTGTCTGTTTGTTTATTTGTTGCGCTGTTGCTTAGTTAGTTACCGCAAGGCAAGTATGCGTGTAATCCTTGCTAATCATTTTAAATTTGACATCCAGCTTATAGCATCATTCTTTTATTTCCTCGCACTATCTATCTCTCTCCTTATAGTTTTAAATTTGGTGTGTAAGTGTTGGTGTGGGTTGTGGTATTATATCTCTTCCGTGATTTTCAAACTCAAGAAAAATAAGTAACAAAGTATAGTAGGTCATAACCGGCTATGATGCTATGCTGTAAGAATGGTATGAAACAATGGAGTGTTACAAACAGTATCTAAAATGGTGAATAGCATCCTTATGGTAGTTTTAAAATTGCTTCAGTATGCATGTGTCTGTTTGTGTGTAACCAATGTTATACTGCTAGGGATTATTTTCACAGAAAAATAATTGAATTGATATTTGACACAAAATGTCACTATATCTTTAGATAATGTAAAAATTATGTTAAATTAAGATTAAGATTTAAAGCCAAGTTATAAATTTATATTCATACATTAAATAAATTTAAGTGTTTGGGCATTAAGAATTTGTTAATATAAGTAAATCATGATTTAAAGCGATTTTTTTTTAGTTTAAATATTTAAACACTTAAATAAATAAACATTCGCATTAGTACAAATTTTTCCATTACTCCGTGCAGCAGCATCGAAGAGAGTTTTATCTTTATCTCATTAGTTGTTTTAAATCGCTATGACATTAAAGCTTTTTCGTCTTCCTAGGCTTGAGGTCGCCTCAATTTACTTTACGTACTTACTCAATTTGAAAATTAACGAGACTCATACATGATATGTCTTCTGAAATTGAGACAGAATTGGGTTTAAATTATATCTTAGTCGTTTCCTAAGTTGATATAATGGGAAATAGTCCCGAAGAAGTAGTATGTTCTGATGTTTCTGCCTTGCAGCAGTAAATACTAAATTATTTCTCACCCTTACTCTCTCTCAAAAATTTTTGCTGATGGTTAACATTGTGAAATTGACGCCTAGTCCAAATCCGAGGCCTTCTTTGTTCAATTCAAGATTTAACACACTTCTTCCGATTTGAATTGAATCCTACATTGATTGATTGATTCAATAACATGTCTGCTAAAATGGAAACAGTTTCGGGATTGTATATAGCTGGAACACAGTCGAAGACGTATGATAAGTATAAGCTTATGCCAGTTGACATTATCCTTTATTCGATAAAAGCTGCTATTACAGAGTTGGATTAAATATTGTTTTAATCGTTCTGATATAATTGAAATGGAATCGAAATCATCAATACTAGGGACATCTTCCCAGAAGACTTTGAGAAAAAGCCACAATCCTTCTAGAATTTCCCTCTTCTTCGGAGTCATAAAGCATTAAGTTTTGGTTAGAGAGTTCTAAATTTGCCTGTTGATCAATGACTTTTTGTTAATTCAAAAACTACTAGATGTAGACTCCAGCAGTGAGATATCTAAATTGGTCGTTCAGTCTGGACCCAGAGAGTTCATACAATATTAAAAACGTATCTTCCTAGGAATTTATTCTTCTTGGCAGATAGGGCAGGGTATTCACAGAGAAGACCGGTTTCTCTTTATGCCTGTCATTGCAGCTGCGGCAAATATGTATGTTAAATGTGCTAATGTACTATTAGCAACCTCGGATTATAAGTTGCCTAGTGTGTCTACATTATTCCATCTATTTTCAAGCTTTTGAGAAAAGGAACTTCTGATAAAAAAGCTAGATATGCAGAGCAGATCCCGTTGTCGATAGCTGCATGTTCATTTCCATAGTAAACTCTATGCCCGACAGGCGACCAAGCCTTGACAGATCCTTCTTACATTGTCTTACTAATACTGTGGAAAAAAGTTCCAATATTGAGATCAAACAGCGCCCTACAAGCTATCGTTAATGCAAATATTTCAGCCTGAAAAACAATACAGTTGTTGGGATGACGGTGGGAGATTTATTTTCTCCGATATGTTGCACGATGTTACGATGTTTTATGGGAGAGTTAGTCCTCAGTTCATACTCCCCATAAATTCAATATGATAATGGGTACTTATTTATACCAATAACCTCGGTATTTTCTTGGAATGATTTGACATGAGGTCGAACAAGAAAGAGGAACATAATTTGATGGATTCGTATTTCGGTTTACCGATTACGTCTCTAGGTGCTGTTGCCGACCCAACAGAGATCATCCCATCTGCGTGGTTGTGAACGGAATTAATGCTTTTGCATCTCGTTTGCAGCAATCAGAGATTATATAGCTCGAATACTTCAGCAAAGTACTTGTAGGCGAACGGGCAGGGCCATGTACAAAAATTGCCACCAGCTTGTAAGATACACAAAGGGTTGGTGGTGAGTCGTCAAAAAGACACACCCAGTGGATGAAAAAAACCACCATGAAATTAGGCCGTCAAGGCACATTTCACATGTCCAAACAACACACATGTCCAAATAATGATGATAGTCGAAGGATATATTCCTTAAATTTTAGCACAACTTAAATCCGGATTCCTTTTGTATTTATAATTCTTCATTAATTCGTCTTCATACTTTAACTAAGGAATTCCCCCAGCCAACACCATAATAAAACATTTTCCTTCACTGTAAGAAAAAGAATTAAAATATTGAAAATTCCACGATAGTAATGTAAAGAGAAAAAATGTAGAGAATATAACTCCACGAACACAACCACAGTGCCAGTGGTATTGTAAACCATCCTTGAGTATAAAATCAAATTAGGTGTAAACGAGTAAAAATCTCTAGGCAATAACCACCAAACAACAAGAACTTCTATAGGAGTTTTCATTGCTTTTAAATATGTGAAAGTAGCAATGTGTGAATATCCTTAGCACAAGATGATTTTCTGCTTAAAGGGATCAACATGTCAGTCGGTAGAGGAAAAAAACTGCAGAATGGAAAAAAGAAGAACAGCAGACAAAAAACCACAACGAAAAAGATGGAAAAAAAACTAAGAAAAAATATAATGAATAATTTATTATAGTTGGCAAGCTTTTACGGGAAATTAAAGTTTTGTGGATTACACAACTAAAAACCAAACCAAACATATAACTAACCAACGCCCTCAGTGAATCTCTAGTCTTTTTTATGTTTCTCATGTTTTTCCCTTGGAATAAGGAATTCCATATAAATACATAAAATGAAAAATATAAAATCAAAATGCAATAAAAAACAGCTTGTTGAATGTTTCCTTTTTTTGTATTTTTTTAGATAATGGAACATGAAATTGTTAAAAAATTTAGTTATACACTTTTGAGATTTTATGTGTTCTATTTTTGTCTATCAATAACCTATCGAACTCTCATATTCATAACCATTTTTTCACTACTCTATTCACACTCATCTTTATAACCATTACACTTCATCAATCTGTAAAATTAAAGTTAAAAAAACTAAATTGTTCATGTACGATTATAAACTCTTACAACCGGAAATTTTTACCAGCATTGTCTATTACAATATTGACTTTTTCTTTCCTTCTGCACAGCGAATTCATAAATGTTTTTGGCGGCAGTTCTTTTAATGAATGTAAACTTTTGAGATAAAAACCGTCATGCAGTTCTTAATGCTTAGAGTTTGTGTTGTGGCCTTCGGATAGTTTCGATATTAGTGTTCTAGTCTGATAAACCGGAGGTGGTGTGTTCGTTCCTAACCTAAGGCACAGGTTAAGGAGCGCATAACAGGCCCGATAGAGGGCTAGGTGTATTTCTTCGAATTTGATAACTGACTGACTAACTAACTAACTAACTAACTAACTAACTAACTAACTAACTAACTAACTAACTAACTAACTAACTAACTAACTAACTAACTAACTAACTAACTAACTAACTAACTAACTAACTAACTAACTAACTAACTAACTAACTAACTAACTAACTAACTAACTAACTAACTAACTAACTAACTAACTAACTAACTAACTACTAACTAACTAACTAACTAACTAACTAACTAACTAACTAACTAACTAACTAACTAACTAACTAACTAACTAACTAACTAACTAACTAACTAACTAACTAACTAACTAACTAACTAACTAACTAACTAACTAACTAACTAACTAACTACTAACTAACTAACTAACTAACTAACTAACTAACTAACTAACTAACTAACTACTAACTAACTAACTAACTAACTAACTAACTAACTAACTAACTACTAACTAACTAACTAACTAACTAACTAACTAACTAACTAACTAACTAACTAACTAACTAACTAACTAACTAACTAACTAACTAACTAACTAACTAACTAACTAACTAACTAACTAACTAACTAACTAACTAACTAACTAACTAACTAACTAACTAACTAACTAACTAACTAACTAACTAACTAACTAACTAACTAACTAACTACTAACTAACTAACTAACTAACTAACTAACTACTAACTAACAACTAACAAACTAACTAACTAACTAACTAACTAACTAACTAACTAACTAACTAACTAACTAACTAACAAACTAACTAACTAACTAACTAACTAACTAACTAACTAACTAACTAACTAACTAACTAACTAACTAACTAACTAACTAACTAACTAACTAACTAACTAACTAACTAACTAACTAACTACCTAACTAACTAACTAACTAACTAACTAATTTCTGGGTTTAAAAACATAAAATAGTCTTTTAAACTTCTGTTTCAACACATTATATACAGTCAAGTGAATTCATCTCATGACTTACAGCATACATCGATTTCCGAGTATTCAATTTTTCACTTTACACACAGTTGATTTATCGGCTCACATTTTTCTGCTGACACGTTAAGGGTGCCTCGTTTCAACTTCACATTCATAGTCGAACGAAAACACACATGAAGACAAAGCAGACTATATTTCTGTACCCGGCAGTTTTGCAAGGAGTTAAGGGATTCCTCTTAAACAGTCTAACAACTTTATTTTAAATATGTATATGTTTTAAAGACATATCTACTCTTTAATATCTCCAAATTAACTAGAAAGTAGTCATAGTCAATTTGCTATTTGTAATCGAAAAAATTAACTGGCCGTCTTCGCTAACAACAAATAGTATGTATATAAAATCATTAGTTCGAGAAAACCACCCGATTCTGCAGGGTATTCTGTGAGACTCTATAAGTAAGCTAAAAAAAATAGACGTCAAGTGAAAGGAAATAAAAAATTGTTTTCTTGTAAACGATAAACTTCAAATCAAATTAACAAGCATCGCAAATAAGGTTAATTTTTATTACTCAGATACAGATACAGTTATATACAATACACTTACATGCATACACACCACATTCTGCTACACTACGAAGTCAAGATATGAATCAATTTATCTTATTTTAATTCGCAAACGAAATAAGAAACATACTATAGTAAAAGTAAAAAAAAGAGAAAAAATAACAAAGTCAATGTCGGGTCAAAATTAATTTAAGCCTACATTTGTTTAAGAAAAAACAATATATTGATGTTGAGGCTATGTGATTTATAAGTAAATAAAATAGTTCAAGTGAAGTAATAAAATTATTTAAGAAGAAGTCAAAAATGTGTTAAATATCAAAACTTTGTATTTTTGTAGTGATATACAAACTTTGGACATGTGTAGTCTGAATTTAAGTGGAGGGCTAAGAGCGTCCTGAAACAGAGTGCATTTTTATAACCTACATCACTATAGTATTATGAGTTTGTGCTGAGGTTTGTAAAATATTGGTCTTACACCTACCTTAATGTATACTAATAGGCTTAGAATCACTTTCTGAGTCGATTAAGCTATGTCTGTTTGTCCGTTCGTCTGTGTGTCCTTGTGCCTATGCGCATGCTACAGGTCGCAATTTTCAAAATAATTTGATGAACTTTAGTCAAAGCATATTGATAATGGTTAAAGTATCTGTACAAAGATCGCCACAATTTAGTTTTGTCTAAATGTTACTACCGATTATCGAAATGATCGAGCCTCATTTAACTCTAGTCTCCATACAAAGTCGCCTTCAGAAAATTAATGAAACTTAAATTCCTCTACGAACATTTGTATGGATAGGCCCATATTTACCATAGAATTTTAACCGGTGGTATTAAGTGATTTTCAGAAGTTAACCTTACATATATGGGAGATATGACTAATAATGGAGCGATATAGAAAAAATACGGTACTCTGTTTCGTTATACACCAAACTTATTCAAGTTTAATTTTTATTCCGATAACTTTTATTGTCAATGAAATTGTGCATTTAGGGAAATGATCCTTATATGGGAGTTGTGACCAATTATGGACCGAACCGAGAAAAATTTCGCATAATGATTTATATATAAAAAAACATATTCACGTCAAATTTTACACCGATAGTTTTATTCGTTAATGAAATATGTGTGTTTAAGTGATTTTCGAAAGTGAGCCTTATGACTAATTGTGGACCGATACAATTCTACGTTGGTAGTATGATTTCTGTTTATATTATATTTATATGTGCAAAATTGGTACCGATATATTTGAGGAAGTTATTAACCATAAATCCATTTCCGGAAATATGTACTTTTGTATGGGGGCTATGGGAAATTTTGGATCGATTGTTATGATTTTGAACATAATTGATCCCTGGGTAAAAAAAAAATAAGGTGTGACAAAATTCATTAAATTATCTTTTGTAGTTTCTGAGAAAAATACTTAAGAGTTACGAAAAAAAACTTTAGTTTTTTGAGGTATTGTGAAATTTTTACTCATAACTTTTAACGTTGTGAACCGATTTTGCTGATTTTTAATACCAAACAATGAATATTTTTGGTGAATTTGGTTGATTCCTTTAGTTTTAACGTGAGCATGTTTTAGGCAGACAGACAGACGGACATATATAAGCCGACTCAAAATTTGATAAGGACCCAGAATATATATACTTTGTTGTCAGATGAATATTTCTTAGTGTTACACACGGAATGACAAACTTATAAATACCCTCTATCACCACTGATGGTGGTGGAGCGTATAAAAAACCATAAAGGCTGAAAGATTTTAAAAAATAAGGCTTATTATACTTCCGTATTTAAACAGGCGAATAACCCAGGAAACGCCAGGTAATAACCAGTACTTACTCAACAACTTACTTCTGAATGACAACTACATACCCTCTGCATTAATCATAAGGAGTCTAGTAATGACTTTCCTATAACCTGATATTGAAGTTCTTATTTATTTGTTACAAACAAAAAAAAAAAAAAAAAACAAGGAAGTGTACCTAAACCCAAAAGAGGTTTAATTACCCAGAAGTGTAATTTTAAATTAGAAACTATTCCATATATTAGATGGATAAGAATTGAGACTTTTGACTTGCAATTGTATTACACAGTGTAATTAAAGAAAAATTAATTAATTAAAAAATCAACAAAAATATTTTTTTTATTTCTATACAACAAGAGAAGAGATAAAAATAATAATTAATCAGAAAATTTAATAGCCCCAGTGAGAACCGAATCCATCAAAGGAGACATGAGCTACAGTAGCAGCTGGAGAATAAGAAATAGCTTGCTTAACGACGGGAGCAGTATGTGAGTATACAACGGGAGCATGAGCAGCATAAGTATTAACAGTGGGTACAGGAGATGAAACTAAAGTCTTGGTGTAGACAGGAGCGGTAGCAGCATAATGGACAGCGGGAGCGGCATAGCTAACAGTTTTAGTTAAAGCAGGAGCAGCATAGGTAACAGTCTTGGCAATAGCTGGAGTATAAACATTATTACTAATGCGGGTATCTACTTTACTGACACTGGAGTAGGGAGTCTGAACCGTTTTTGAATAGGAAGATACAGTGCCGCCAAAGGAACGCACCACATTTTGTTGAGTAGAGGCAACAGCATCCACGGCAGGATTGACATACTTAACTACAGGAGAGGCAGCATAAGTAACGGGAGCTACATAACCGGCGCTAGCAGCAGCCAAAAGAGTGCAGAAGGTAATATATTTGAAAGCCATGCTTAGGTGTTTTAACAGTGATGTTTAATGGATAACTGATATTGAATACTGGATGTAATGGACTTTTTATATGATTTTGTCCTCATATTTGAGAACTGAATTGTTATAATTTTAAATTTAATTTCAGGGTCAATTTTGTAGCTAATTTAATTTTTGTAAATTAAAGCAAAAGCTCTAATTGATATTTGTATCTTTCATATTAACACTTTTTTTACAACACATTTTGTCAACCGGTTTTGAAAACGTTAAATATTGAGGCTTAAACATATTTGTTATGCCTGTACTTAGTATTGAAAAAAAAAACGAATTGTTTGCAGATTATAACTCAAAAAAGTTTCAATTATGTTATCGGCTTTTTTTTTGCACATTATGTCTTTCTTATTCAAATTGTAACCTATTTTATTTGTTTCTTAGCTTTTTTGTTAATGGAGCTCTAGAGTAAAATTAATATCAATTTGCCAAAATTACAAATGAACTCTAAGTAAGTCAAGTCACTTGTAATATTAAGACTCAAAGTATCAAAGTATCTGTAGTTTCAAAATATACATACGAACATTTTTTTATTAAATACTCTTTATCTTCCTGCACTGAATATTCAATTTCCATTACAAGGTTGTATATGAATGGAGGGTATCTAAAGTTTTTAAAAAGTTTTGCTTTTCTGTTTTCTTTTTTTTTTGAAAATCTAATAAATATTCATCATCGCCCATGAAAAGAAAAAAAAACAACAAATAATATTATAAAACAAAAATTTACCATTTGCCAAAATGTAGAGCAACTACAAAACCATTCTATAGATACAATACATTCATGCAACATACATACACATATTTAGATATGTATATGTTTGAATGAATATATTTGCCAAACTTTTAAGAATCATAATAAAAAAGTTTTTTTTTCTGCTTGCACCCCACAGGGTTTTCATTCTAGCAATTGTCATCTTACCTTTCGAAGAGGGTGCGATTATTTTTCTAAATATTTGTTTTGTTTCTCATCATAATTTATGTTTTTATAACAACATATTTTCCACTTGAATTGAAATAAATTAAGTGGAAAATATGAATGTCGAAGTTTTGTTTTTGTAAGAAGTTTTTCTTCCAAACAAATTTTTGTTAAAAGTTTAACAATATTTTTTTATATATTTAAACTAGAACCAATGACTGATACTTTTGGAACTACGTTCGGTGAACCAAATTATCTTTGGAGCTAGGGAACAATTCCCTCCATTTATATT
This sequence comes from Lucilia sericata, assembly GCF_015586225.1. Lineage (NCBI taxonomy): Eukaryota > Metazoa > Arthropoda > Insecta > Diptera > Calliphoridae > Lucilia > Lucilia sericata. Next base: position 267,818 of record NW_023994502.1, read on the forward strand.
AGTTAGTTGGTTAGTTAGGTTAGTTAGTTAGTTAGTTAGTTAGTTAGTTAGTTAGTTGTAGTTGTTAGTTAGTATTAGTTAGTAGTTAGTCATTAGTTAGTTAGTTAGTTAGTTAGTTAGTTAGTGTTTAGTTAGTTAGTTAGTTAGTTAGTTAGTTAGTTGTTAGTTTAGTAGTTAGTTAGTTAGTTAGTTAGTTATTGAGTTAGTTAGTTAGTTTAGTTAGTTAGTTAGTTAGTTTTAGTTAGTTATTAGTTCGTTAGTTAGTTCGTCGTTCGTTCGTTTTCGTTAGTTAGTTCGTTCGTTGTTGTTAGTTCGTTAGTTCGTTAGTTAGTTCGTTCGTTCGTTAGTCGTTGTTCGTTCGTTCGTTCGTCAGTTAGTCGTTAGTCAGTGTCAGTCAGTTAGTCCGTTAGTCAGTCAGTTAGTAGTAGTAGTTGTTAGTTAGTTAGTTGTTAGTTATTCGTTAGTTTAGTTGTTAGTTCTTCGTTTAGTTAGTTAGTTAGTTAGTTAGTTAGTTAGTAGTAGTTTTTTCGTTCGTTCGTTCGTTCGTTCGTTAGTGTCGTTCGTTCGTTCGTTCGTTGTTCGTTCGTTCGTTAGTTTGTTCGTTCGTTCGTTCGTTCGTTGTTCGTTGTTCGTTTCGTTCGTTCGTTCTTCGTTTCGTTCGTTCGTTAGTTCGTTCGTTCGTTCGTTCGTTCGTTCGTAGTTAGTTCGTTCGTTTCGTTAGTTCGTTTAGTTATTTGACATTAGTTTAAACATTTGGGTAATAAATCGATGGATTAGCAATAGAGGGCGCGGCATTTCCCATATGCACTAAATACAAATATTGGTATTTTTAGGAAACCATTGGAGATACAATCCTCACAATTTGAACGGGAAACATTGATATCTATAGCAAAAATTTAGGGAAAACTTGGCAGGGACTAGCAATATGCGGCGTGGCAGCCATCCTAGTTAAATACAAAAATGCATATACATATCTGGGTAACTATTACAGGTAGAATACTCGAAATGTTCAATAACAACTTTGATATCTATGTGAATATTTGGGTAATAAATTGGGTATGTCACTTCCCATATGAATTAATAGAGCCTAATATATAAACATTTGTATATAGAACTTTTGAGTTCAAGGTCTTATAAACTCAATTTCTGATATCATGTTCTGATGTGAAGTATATCCCAGAGAAAGTATTCTGCATAGATCGAAACAAATAGTGGTCGGAGAGAACAAGGTATGAGCTATAAAGCAGATGAGTTAAAACTGCATAGGCACATTTTTCTAAATAATTGGATAGAATATTAATTAACAATACTAAATCCAAAACATTTCGAGTAACATTGGGTAACGGTAACAATTCTGAGTGAATGAGAACCAAAATACTTTGAAGATAATATATTATTTTTTATAGTATTGAGCGCCTATATTTGAACTTAATTATGTATGAAAGAATTTTAAAATATCCTTCTAAATTCATCAAGTAGTTCTCAATTACTTCCCAAAAAAATTACTAAAATATTTTAAATTTATAGTTTATATTTTTGTATAATAAATGTATTTATTTTTTAATAACAAACATTTCAACAATCAACAAAGTATTAACAAATATTAACACCTAAATATACTATTTAGAAACCCCAGTGAGTACCGAAACCATCGAAACTCATGTGAGAAACAGTTTCAGCAGGAGAGTAATGTACAGTTTGACTAGTACCATAACCAGAAACTCCAGGAGCATTGTGAGTGTAAGTGGTAGCAGCTGGTCCATGATTGTATGTGGTAGTAGCAGTAGGAGCAGCATAGGTAACAGTTTTAGTCAAAGCTGGTTTAGCGTATACCAAAGGAGATTCGTGAGAGTAGACGGTTTTAGTAACAGCAGGAGCAGCATGAGTGTAAACTGTGGGCGCAGCAACATGACTATAAACAGTGGGAGTTACAACAGTTTTGGTAACAGCAGGAGCGGCATAAGTTACACTAGGAGCAGCATAGGTAACTGTCTTGGCGACAGCTGGAGTGTAGACATTATTATTGATGCGCGTATCAACTTTACGAACACTAGAATAGGGAGTATCCACCGATTTGGAGTAAGAAGAAACGGTACCACCAAAAGAACGCACTACATTTTGTTGAGTAGTAGCTACAGCATCTACAGCAGGATTGACATATTTTACAACGGGAGCTGCAGCATAAGTTACAGGTGATATATAACCAGCATTAGCAGCAGCCAAAAGAGCGCAGAAGGTAATGAATTTGAAAGCCATTTATTTTGGAGAAGTTTATTGGTTGTTGATTGTTGAGTAATTGATCGTCAACTGATACTGTTATTGGATAATTGTTTGGTATTTATACATAAAAAAATATCATTTCCCTAAACTTTAATCTTAAATTATTTGCTACGAATCGAACAAATAGATTTTTAAATAACTATAACAAAACTATTCGACCCAATGTATTTATTTTCAGTTAAAGTACTTATTTTTTAAACAAAGTATATAAGTACTCTCGATTATTCCAAACAGTATCAGTTGACGATCAATTACTCAACAATCAACAACCAGCATTTGTTCAAAACTAGTTGCTTAATAGAAATCAATAAAATGGCTTTCAAATTCATTACATTCTGCGCTCTTTTGGCTGCTGCTAATGCTGGTTATGTATCACCTGTAACTTATGCTGCCGCTCCCGTTGTGAAATATGTCAATCCTGCTGTAGATGCTGTAGCTACTACTCAACAAAATATAGTGCGTTCTTTTGGTGGCACCGTTTCTTCTTACTCTAAATCGGTGGATACTCCTTATTCCAGTGTTCGTAAAGTTGATACCCGTATCAATAATAATGTCTATACTCCAGCTGTTGCAAAGACTGTTACCTATGCTGCTCCCACTGTAACTTATGCAACTCCCGCTGTTACCAAAACTGTTTATGCTGCCCATGCTACACCTGTAGTAGCCAAAACGGTGGCCTACTCTGCTCCTACAGTTTACAACCCATGCTGCTCCTGCTGTTACTAAAACCGTCTACTCCCACGAATCTCCTTTGGTATACGCTAAGCCAGCTTTGACTAAAACTGTTACCTATGCTGCTCCTACTGCTACTACCTCATACAATCATGGACCAGCTGCTACCACTTACACTCACAATGCTCCTGGAGTTTCTGGTTATGGTACCAGCCAAACTGTTCATTACTCTCCCGCTGAAACTGTTTCGCACATGAGTTTCGATGGTTTCGGTACTCACTGGGGTTTTTAAATTATAATTAGTATGAATTTTATTTCTTGATACTTTGTTGATTGTTGAAATATTTTAAATGTTTTATTTATAATAAAATAAAAATATCACTCACCTTATTTTATTTATTATTTACCGTGCTCAACAACTCACACTTATTAACAACGAATGACCAAACTAAAGCAATACACGGGCACAACATTTTATATTTTTGCAAACAATTTTCACACACTATTTTCTCTAATTCACACGTTACTTTTTAACAATATTTTTACACACAACGATTAACAAACATTTAAAGTTTATAGTTATGCAAAAATATTAACAATTTATTAACTTTTAATCGGATATATTAATTAATTAAACGACCAATAAACACCAAACAACCGAATACTTGCGAAATTTCTAGAAAACTAAAAGAGAAAACAATACAAGTCAATATTCTATTGTTATTGTTGTTGTTACTGCTGCTGTCATTATTTGATTTGTACTAAATTGTGGGCAAATATGTAATGTGTTTGTTGTTATTTTATTTTGTTGTAGAGAGAAGGATAATAATAAACAGTGCGTAAATAGATTAAGAGCAAGTTGTTAAGGAGATTTATTAGTGAATGTCAAATCGGAAATATTTAGTAAAAAGTCAATAAAGGAATAATGACAGGGTTGGGATTTTGTTTTGTATGTGGTATTTATTAAGGCGAATACAGAAATGTAATATAATTTTAGTTAATTTGAAAAAAGTGAGAAAGATAAAATTACATAATTTAGTTTGAAGAAAAATCAAGTTGTATGAACATTTTTATTTTATATTAGATGTATATAACAAGTAAGTAGTTATGGTCGGACATGGCCGATCATATGATAACCTACATCAGTGATTATGTTAGAAATGTTGATTATTTTTTTTAATAATGGAGTATTTAATTTAATTTTTTACCTTAATTCAGAAATATTTTAATAATTTATTCTCAAAAAAAAAGGAATTTTCTAAATGAGGAGTTATATGGGGGCAGGGGGTTGATTTGGTCCTATCCTTATAAATTTTGGTAGAGGGATTTACGTCTACATTAGTTATTTATGCAGAATATCATCATGATATTAGTGTTTATAAGTAAATGTTTACCCTCAAGTCATTTTCTAAAGGGGAATTTGTATGAAGGGATAGGGTCAAGTGAGGCCCGATCATAATGAAAATCTGCAGTATCATTAAGACTTATATAAAACTAAGTTTTGCCGATTTTCGAATTGATACAAGAATATTTAACATATTTATGAGCTCAAAAGCCCTATTCGGGCGGTACGGTTGTATGGCGGCTATACGAAATAAAGGACCGATTTTAATCATTTTTAATAGGCTTCATATTTAGGTCAAAAGAAGAGTATGTGAAAATTTTCATAAAATTGCGACCTATAGAGTGCGCACAAGGTTTACATGGACACACCGACGGACGGGCATAGGTAAATCGACTCAGAAAGTGATTCTGAGCCGATTGGAATTCTTTAAGGTGGGTGTAGGATCAATATTTTTGGGTGTTACAAACATCAGCACAAACGCATAATACCCTTCTCACTATAGTGGGTATACAAATTAATGTGTGTTTGTACTTTATAGACTACTAAACAGTTTTACCGATTTTTCTGAAATTTTCACACTGTTTTCCTGTATGTCTGGAAGGAACTATAGGATACTTTTTATTTTTAAATTTCAAATGTGCAAAGTGCTCTGCCCACATACATAATAAGTATTAAAAGTCGCATATCTCAGAAACTGCAACAACTAGGGTCCTCAGATTTTGTAAGAAATGTATGAATATATGGGGTCAAAATGGGCGGTTTAGTAAAAGTGGGCGTGATACCTCCCATATAAAGAAGGCATTAAATTAGTACAGCTGAGAAAATATAACAGCTAGAGTCTTCCTAATTTTTTGGAGCCACTTTGAGCGGACTAGCAAGAGGAGGCGTGACGCCTCCCATATGAATCAAATAGAAAAATTCGACAATCTGGATAACTATTTGAGCTGGAATCTTTAAATTTTGCACGAAACAATCTAATGTCTATGTAAACTTTTGGGGGAAAAATTCGTTTATTTGGAAAACTATTAGAGCTACAATCTTTAAATTTTGCACGAAGAACTTTGCTATTTATGTGAACATTTCGGCAATAAATTGGTGAACTAGAAATAGGGGGCGTGGCACCTCCCATATGAATTAAATACAAAAGTTAGTTTATCTGGCAAACTATTAGAGCTAGAATCTTAAAATTTTGCAAAAAAGAAATTTAACATAAAAGTGAACCTTTGGGAGTAATCATCAAGGGATCTTAGAACCTCTCATATGTATTAAATACAAAAAATCGTATATCAGAGATACTATTACAGCTAAAATCTACAAATTTTATTCAAAAAACTCAGACATTCATGTGAACATTTGGGTTATAAATTGGCGGACTAGCAATAGGGGGCGTGGTATCCCCCAAATGAATTAATATTAAAATACAAGGTATCTTCTATTATTGTTTTAAATTATACTGGTAACAAAGAAAAACCCGGTTAAAAAACCGAGTGATTCACCCTAATACTAGGGTTCTATAGTTGATATAAAAAGTCGAATTAAAATTTTCGACTTTTCCAATTTTGTCGACTTTTCGACTTTCTCCAACTTTTGCATTTTTTCGATTCTTATTTGCAAAATCGATTCTTCGACTTTTTTTAAAAGATCGTCGACTTTTCGACTTCGTTAGGACAAAAAAGTTGACTTCGTCGACCATTAGAATTAAAATTAAAATATAATGAATCTTCTATTATTATTCTAAATTATACTGGTAACAATTATAGTAGTATTAGGATGACCCTAATACTACGGTTCTATAGTTGAAATAAAAAATCGAATTAAAATTTTCGACTTTTGCAATTTTGCCGACTTTTCGACATTTTCCAACTTTTAAGCTTTTTTCAATTATTCCATTATATGTATTTGCAAAATCGATTCTTCGACTTTTTTCGTTAGAACAAAAATTCTTTGATTATTTTAAAATCGATTTATAGAACAATAGATTGACCCTCATTAAAAACTCTTATACTAAACATTGTACTCCTAATCTGTTTACGCACTCTAAAATATTTTCCCCCACTAACCAACACAGTAAAATAACAACAAACATATGTATGCATACCATTTAGTACAAATCAAATAATGACAGCAGCGGCAACAACAACAACAATAGCAAAAGAATCAATACTTGCATTGTTCTCTTTCAGTTTTCTAGAAATTTCGCAAGTGTTCGGTTGTTTAGTGTTTATTGGTTGTTTAATTAATTAATAAATCCGATTAAAAGTTAATAAATTGTTAATATTTTTGCATAAATATAAAATTTAAATGTTTGTTAATCGTTGTGTGTAAAAATATTGTTAAAAAGTAACGTGTGAATTAGAGAAAATAGTGTGTGAAAATTGTTTGCAAAAATATAAAATGTTGTGCCCGTGTGTTGCTTTAGTTTGGCCATTCGTTGTTAATAAATATTCATGTTTATGGTTGTGCGGGGAGGGGAATGTATTAAATGCAACAGTTGGTATATGGAGAAGAGAATAAAGGTTTGTGTGAAGCAAAGAAGAGTCAAAAAGCTTTTTATAAGTGTAGTAAAGGAAATGAGGAAATAAAAGAAAATATAATAAGCAATAAGCTTTCAAATGTAGTGAAGGAAGTGATGTTGATCTTTTAAAGAAAAAAAGCTAAAATAATAAGAAAATAAAAAAAGTTGTTAAGATTAATTAATGAGCATATTAAAAAGCTGAGAAAAATAGAAAATAAATATAAAAAGCAAATGAAAAATCTGTAAATAAGCAAAAAATATAAAGAAAATAAATCTGAAAGCAAATTGAAAATTTGTAAAAAAAAGTGTAATGGAAGTTGTTTGCGGAAGGGAAACAAGGAAAAACGGAGGCGTTAAATAAGGTAAGTGCTTATATTATTATAATACATATAAAGCTTTTTAAAGGGTATATTGCCTTTTAAAGTTCTGCCCCAAGTAATGTCGATAATTTGTCAAAGTCTATGTATACGACAACCTTCCCAAAATTGATTTTCTCTTAGGGAATTTGATAGAGAGATTTCGGTTGATGTAAAACTTCATAAATATACTAATATTTTTAAACCAATCATTTTCCATAGGGGACCTTATATGAACCTTATGCCGATAGTTTCGATTTTAATTCCAAATAAACTGCACGACTAGAGAATATTTTTGGAAAATTTCAATACGCCAGTTTCTATTACACTGTTAGCATAAAGACGGACTGGCATAATTGCAATACAAACTAAAAAGGATCCAGAATATATGTACATATATCCTTTTTTGGCTCTAAGATCTTTATTTCGATGTCTTACAAACGGAATACCGACATGAATCTTTTAAAAAAAGGTATGGTTCGAAGAACTAATTAGATTAAATTTTTTAATTCCATTAATTTTCGTGGGCATCGGATGTAATTAAATCCGCATTTTTAAAATTTATTTGCATATTTTACTTTATTATTAAAAAAATATAAAATATTTCAACAATCAACAAGAAAAATTCATAATTATTAACTAAAGTCTTAAAAACCCCAGTGAGTACCGAAACCATCGAAACTCATGTGCGAGACAGTTTCAGCGGGTGAGTAATGAACAGTTTGGCTGGTACCATAACCAGAAACTCCAGGAGCATTATGAGTGTAAGTGGTAGCAGCAGGTCCATGATTGTATGAGGTAGTAGCAGTAGGAGCAGCATAGGTAACAGTTTTAGCCAATGCTGGCTTAGCGTATACCAAAGGAGATTCGTGGGAGTAGACGGTTTTAGTAACAGCAGGAGCAGCATGGGTGTAAACTGTGGGAGCAGAGTAGGTCACCGTTTTGGCTACTACAGGTGTAGCATGGGCAGCATAAATAGTTTTTGTAACAGCAGGAGCGGCATAAGTTACAGTGGGAGCAGCATAGGTAACAGTCTTGGCGACAGCTGGAGTATAGACATTATTATTGATACGAGTATCAACTTTACGAACACTGGAGTAAGGAGTATCCACCGATTTAGAGTAAGAAGACACAGTGCCACCAAAAGAACGCACTACATTTTGTTGAGTAGTAGCTACAGCATCTACAGCAGGATTGACATATTTCACAACGGGAGCAGTAGCAGCATAAGTTACTGGTGATACATAACCAGCATTAGCAGCAGCCAAAAGAGCGCAGAATGTAATGAATTTGAAAGCCATTTTATTGATTTGTGTTAAGCGAATAGTTTTGAGCAAATGCTGGTTGTTGATTGTTGAGTAATTGATCGTCAACTGATACTGTTTGGAATAATCAAGAGTACTTATATACTTAGTTTAAATATGAAGTACATTAACTGAAAATAAATACATTGGGCCGAATAGTCTTGTTACAGTTATTTAAAAATGTATATGTTCGACTCGAAGCTATCATTTAAGATTAAGGTTTAGGGAAATTTAGGTTTATACATAATATGTTTATGTCTAAATTCATTATAATTAAGCATGTATAGCCGGGTATCAACGACCATATGATACCTTTATCAGTGAGTATTATAATAATGTGCATTGTTTCTTATATCCTCAAAAATTTTGTTAAACGGAGGAGTATGAGTTGAATTTCATAAAATTATCTGGAAAATTGCGACCTGTAGCTAGGGCATAGGGTTTACATGGTCATACAGAAGGACTGACAGACGGACGGACTTCCCACTGTAGTAGTGTAGGGTATAATAAGATAATTGTGAATCGATTTTTATTAACCCATAGTGCCCATTGCAAATGCCTTTTTAACAGTGAGTTGGCTCTCCACTGAAATTAATCCATGCTTAACTTTACGAGAAAAAGATAAATTCATAATATCTACGAAAATTTCGTGTTTAATATGAAATATTATTTAATCATATTCTTTTCTTCTTCTAAAAATGTATGTTTTTAATTTCGTTTTCATAAATTTAAGTGAAATTAAACATAATACTATTAATAAAACGACAACAATTTTTATAAAATTTAAGAAAACTTATAATATAATTCATGAATTATTTTTATAAAATTCTTAAATAAATAAAAAATTTAATTTACTCCTTACTTTACGCGAACTGGGCAAAAGCGATTATAGGACACGTCAGCGGTATATACTGGACACATTGGAATTATCGGACGTGCCTGATCGCATACCAGACACAGAATATGTCGGAAACTTTGAAACGCTGATCCCAGATAGAATGTCTTGGTCAAGCAGAAGACTTGAGCAAATACCAACAGGAATCCGTTGCTATAGAGATGGCTCTAAATTGGGGTTCTATATTGAAGTGCCAGAAACAGAAATGTATAGAAATAAACGGAATGTGTAAGTTGGATTAGAATAAATATGGCGCCCACAGTCCTTAATATATTTACCGACAGTCAGAAGGCAATTAGGGCGATATTAGGTGATAGAATTAAATCTAAGACAGTATTGGATTGTAAGAAAGCTTTAACTGAATACTCTCTTAGAGGTAAGGTTTAAATCATATGGGTACCAGGCCACTCGGAAGTAGTCGGCAACGAAAGGGCATTACATTCGCCCTTTAAAAGGAAAGGGAGTTCGAGGTAGTTAACCTGACGAACGCAAAACTATTCGACGCAACAAAAGCTGAATTCAAAATATGGGTGAGAGAATCCCATAAGGCCTCTTGGAATAATGAAACGGTGGGTAGAACCATATATAACTTATGGAGTGACCCTAATGAGAACTAGACGAGAAATCTCTTCAAAATGAGCAAGTATGATGTTACATATTATCAGTGGGCACACAGGAGGTTCTCGTAATCCTGTGTGTAATCTATACAAAATTGGACGTGCGGATTCAGACGAATGTAGAGCATGTGGAGAAGAAAGTGAAACTCTGGAGTCAGGCATACGTCGAAGTTAGATCCAAGTATCTTGGAAATGATGTTATTCCGGAAATAACATTCCTGACTAACACTGATTTCAAAATTCTTAGAAATTACGTGCAGGAAACTGAGTTTCTGAACATTAAAAAAATTCACAGTGAACAATTTTTTTTTTTTTTTTTTTCATGAAATGAAGCTCACAACAGGCCCGATAGTGGCCTAGGTGTATTTCTTCGGATTTGATCCTCCTATCAACCTAACCTAATAAAAAATTCTTAAATCAAATACAAAAATTCACCTGCTAACTATTCTGTAAACATGACTCAGTAACATTTTAACAATCTTTGATTTTTTCTCTAATTTTTACTTTTCATTCATACACCATATAGCCACCGGGCAATTATGTCAGTCAGTCATTCAGTCACAGCCACTCAATTGATTGATCAAAACATATTAATACTTCGCCCATAAGCAGAACGAATCAATTACTTTGCAAATTATAACAATATACATACATATACATACAACTAAACATGATTATTTTAATTTCAGTAACACATTGTCAAATACGTCTGGACTAACAGAGAGTGTTAGTGGCCTTGTAAAGGTGAGAGAGGGTGTTGCTGCAGATCAGGTATTGAATGAAGGTAAGTAATATAAAAGACACGACAAACAAATTCAACTTAATTTAATAATAATAATAAAGGGTATTTTATCAATATTAAATCTTTTTATTGTTATTGAGTAAACATTTAAATTGATTTTGAACATTGTGATCTATAAACATAATTATTGTTTATTTATAGAATGGAATTAAAGTAAAATATTTTATTGTTAGAAAAAAATTTGGTTAAAAAAAACTAAATACTTTTTGCAATTTTTGAATTAAACTGATTGTATAATTTGTCAAATACAACAACAAATTTATCTAAATATTATTGATTTTTACTTACTTTACAGTTAATAGACAAAATCTGTAAAATTTTAAACACACAAATGTCTGCATGGGTTTCTATCTAAATCCTTTAGCAAATTTTCACAAATAATCAAACTCTTGTTACAGTCTAGCATCCAACCATTCCTTTATATGTACAGAATTTACTTGCAACATGTCCAGCATAATGTCTATGTGTCCAAAACAAATAATCTCTGTGGAGCAATGTAAATTTGATTTATGACTTATTATGTGTCTTATGTCCTTTCATAATTTAATTACATGTTTAGGAAAAACATTTAATATTCACATTTCTGTCTGTCTGTCTCTTTATTTGTTTGTATCTCTGTCTGTATGAAGGTATGAAAATATGCTGCATTTAACTTTTTTTTGTCATTTTCTAAATACAAAAATATTTTTTTTATTGAATTTCAAAGATTGTTCGGCAAATTACACAAAAGACTTGATGTCAAAAATTGTCAAAATATTTTTTTTATGAGATAATTGCAATATATATATTTTTTTAAAGTTCTTAAAACAACAAATAAAATGTCACTAGTCAAAATATTTTAATAATTAAAAAAAAAATTAATTAAAATTTTGTTTGTGTAAAATTTTAATAAACCATTTAACAAATATATACATAAGTGGTAAAGTGGTATAGCGGGTCATGCTGGGCTATATATGTCCAAATTTAAAACTAACCTCTGTAAGTTTCTATTAGCTTCTCAATTATTAACTCGAGAGTTGATAATTACCCAAATTATATTCAGAGGAGAGTACTAAACAAACCCGTAGGAAAATAAATCTCAAACTTCTAAATGTTTAGACCGAATATAATGTAGTTTCATATGAATCAAGAGTTTCAAAAATAGGACACCTGCTATGAACAGAGTAAAACCTGAGCATACCTGTACAAGGAAGGAAAATTCAATAGTACCACTTGTATAAAATACCTTCCATTCATTACCATTAAACCCATAGTTCTCATTCATATGACACACTCCTAGAGAACAACATCCGACACACTCACTTTAGATATAAGGGTTGGTAAGTTCCGCATACCCCTACATTCATCCCGTTTCATATACACCATATACACTTAACACTCATTTCCTCATTTCCAACGCTTAGTACCACATTCACTCCTCTGTGGGTTATCTCGGCAGTCTCGGCAACAGCACCGAACTTACCCCGAATTATATACTTTACCGTGCAACGATCTTTTAAACCATCATTCTCTTCCCACTAATTTGGCTTTAAACCACAGCTACCACGTGCACCCCGAAGGGACCTCTATAATAATCGGGTCAGAGTCCCAAACTTTGGCCAGCGGTCTAAAGTTTCCCGTGGTAACAGATTATGCTTGACTGGTTCGACCCCATTTCAAAACATTCCAAGGAATTTGCCTAGGATACAGTTGATCATCACCAGTTTATAGCCCCGTCCGACTAGAGATACTGGTAACACCCCTTTTCGCCGGGATTGCAATAACACCATGATGAGTGAATTTTATCAAGGTAACATGCCCCCGGGGGAATTAAAAAGCCAAATGGAGTACTATATTTTCCATATTCCATCCTAGAATATCAACGTATAATAGAGTGTTCCGAGGAATAGACCTTTTAAGAATCTCATGTAGGAAAACCTTTTAAACGATGCGTATTAATACGAGCTACAACCATTTACCATCTTGCCAATAACAGATGAATTCCGATCCAAAATAGCTGCACATCTTTTGAGGTCAAGAACGAATTGAGCTAACTTCTCCTCACTATTCTGAAGTAAATAGGGGAAAGTTCTGGATTATCAGGCAGCATACTCTAGGCATTTTTCGGCCCATAATCGCTTCAAATAAATCAATTGCATTCGGTATAGATTCACTATGATGGTCTGGCCAGAACCCTTTGATCACATATGTATAATACAATACCTTAACGTCATGGATATTTGGTGTTGATTCAATTGACTTTACATACGATCTCTTATGCTTCCGATTAAAGTTATAAATAAATTTTTCATCGCAAGTAATGATTCGGAAATTATTTCCTTTTATTTCTATTAAGTTACATTTCGAATGTGCAAAATAGTATTTCAAGGTCTCTTGACTTCAACTCTTATAGTACCCAGTCTCCCTGACTTTAGATAACTCCTGCTTCTCGAAATTATTTTGAGATAGCTGCTTAAGTAGCTCTCACTAATCTTGCAAGAGTTTGAACACAATCTTCATGGAGTAATATCTCAATTTCTTGGTCTTCCAACTGTCGTTGACTGTCCTGACCGATCTTTGTCTTCTTCACATTCACCAATAGCTTCGGCAAGCAATCGATGTAGCACTTTCTTTTAAATTAAAAAAGTAAAGCAAAACTTCCTACATATGATGTATGAGCATGAAATTCGCCAATTTCAAAGCAAAAACGTACGATCTATGTCTCTCCTTCTGTATGTTGAAGCACGGCTTTTAACTCCCACATTAGAGCAGCTAGATGTCTGAAATTTTGCCAAAATATTCTCTATTGATAAGGTTTGTTCGGTATTGAAAATAAGCCGTAACGGTTCACAATTGCACCTAGCACCCATACAAGGGACCACCGCGATATAGTTTTGAGAGTCGCGCCTCATAAGGGCCCGTTAAGAAAATACTTTAACTCTCACAACTGACTAGAGAATGCAAGTATATTGATTAAATTCGGCATAAACCAGTTTTATGGGAATCGGAAACTCTCTACCTTATTCCTCATATAAGGACCCCGGCCTCCAAATAAATCGTTCACAAATTATGGAATTAAGATAGAATTCCAAAAGACTTTTTGGAAGATTATCTCAATTTTTTTAGAGCGCTGTTCATAATTGACTCCAGCCTCTTTTAACTTCTAAGTTGCTTCAATTTGTCTGAAATTATTCAAAACTTCCGACTTCCGTCGGGTAGTAAATTAGTATAATTTTTAGATTTCTTAATTTCTAACAAAATATGTTTTACAAATACAATTCTACAAACAATTCTGTGGACACTCGAACCTAAACAAATCTAAACTCAAAAACCTCATACCCTCAGGCCATAGGTTTTATTGTCACATGATGTAACATTTCATAAATATGCATGACATATCCTTCAGGGGTGTCGGTATATATTTCCTCATGTAAGAGTCTAAATAGAGATATGCATGTGTGTGCAAGTAACTGAATACATGTCGAATTAACTTTTTGTTTATGCATTTGTAACTGTTTTTGAAAATGAAAATTCTAATGAATTATTGAGTAATTGTCACATCTGTAGCAAGTAGTAGTAGTAGTTTTGACTAGAAACATAAATACATATGTATGTGTGTTGCACATGTGCTTTCTATACACCCTGGCATATGTAGGTATGTATGCAAGGAGAACATTTTGTTGCATATGTTTTATGTTGCATACTTTTATGCATATTTTGCCTACAATGCATTTTATTTATTCAACAAGAATTTATCTTATTGTTAGTGTCAGCTAATTTGATTTATTTTATACTTGAATGGATTGAGTTTATCGGTTTTTATATTTATATTTCCATGGTCTAAGTCACTGGGGAAATTATAAAAAGATGTTTTTGGAAAATGTTTCTGTAAGTCAATGTGTTTGATGACATTTATTT
>NW_023994502.1:290000-300000 GCF_015586225.1 Lucilia sericata
ATATTAATATAAATGTTATTTAAATGTAGATAAATCAAATAAACTATTATCTGTTGAAAATGTTAAGAGAAAATAAATTAACAAATGTTAGTTTAAAACTTAACACTATTTTTGGATATAAGTAAATATGTAATTGAAATTTATGTTTATCATAGAAATAGATACAATTAATGTTTTTTTGTAATTCTGGCCACAAAGTGTTTAAACTTAGAAAAAACTTTAATTTGGTAAAAATCAGACATAATTTACCGGAAATAGCGTAAAAAATAACTTAGTTTTAAGCAAAGTATTAAAATTTCTTAAATTTTCCGTAAGAAAATGTTTGTTTATTTAACTTAAGTGTTCAGTTACAGAAATAACAACATAGCAAATAACAAGGTATAGTCGGACCAAACCGACAATATAATACCCTACACTAACTATTAATATATCCAAAACTGTATATAGTCTTGACTATTGATCAATCTTTAGTCTTGCCCATCGACCAGCCTATAGTCTTGTCTTTTGACCGCTCTATAGTACTGACTATAATCTGTACTACAGATCATTGTATTGTCTGGCCTTTTGGTCAGTCTATAGTCTGGACTATAGATCAGTCTATAGTCTGGACTATAAATCAGTCTATAGTGTGGACTATAGATCAGTCTATAGTCTGGACTATAGATCAGTCTGTAGCCTGGACTATAGATCAGTCCATAGTCTGGACAATAGATCAGTCTATAGTCTGGACAATAGATCAGTCTATAGTCTGGACTATAGATCAGTCTATAGTCTGGACTATAGATCAGTCTATAGTCTGGACTATAGATCAGTCTATAGTCTGGACTATAGATCAGTCTATAGTCTGGACTATAGATCAGTCTATAGTCTGGACTATAGATCAGTCTATAGTCTGGACTATAGATCAGTCTATAGTCTGGACTATAGATCAGTCTATAGTCTGGACTATAGATCAGTCTATAGTCTGGACTATAGTTCAGTCTATAGTCTGGAGTATAGATCAGTCTTTAGTATGGACTATAGATCAGTCAATAGTCTGGACTATAGATCAGTCTATAGTCTGGACTATAGATCAGTCTATAATCTGGACTATAGATCAATCTATAGTCTGGACTATAGATCAGTCTATAATCTGGACTATAGATCAATCTATAGTCTGGACTATAGATCAATCTATAGTCTGGACTATAGATCAGTCTATAGTCTGGATTATAGATCAGTCTATAGTCTGGATTGTAGATCAGTCAATAGTCTGGACTATAGATCAGTCTATAGTCTGGACAATAGATCAGTCTATAGTCTGGACTCTAAATCAGTCTATATTCTGGACTATAGATCAGTTTATAGTCTGGACTATAGATCAGTCTATAGTCTGGACTATAGATCAATATATAGTCTGGACTATAGATCATTCTATAGTCTGGACTATAGATCAAGTCTATGGACAGGACTATAGACTAATCTATATTCTGTACTACAGAGAAGTTTATAGTCTGGGCTACAGATCAATATATAATCTGGACAGTTGATCAGTCTATATTTTCGGCTATAGACCAGTTTATAGATTTATATTTAAAAACTACGGACCTGCCTCACTGGTTTCTTGTTACAAACATCAGCACATATAAATAATAGTGGTGTAGGGTATAAAAAATAAACATCTACATTCTACAATAACTAAAAGCAATGACTAAACACAAAACGTCTTTTATTATTTTTATTTGTTTCTTTGTTAAAACGAAAAAAAAACAAAATAAACAACGCAAACAAAATCTTTTAAATTAAAAATTAAATTTTAATCTCTATTCATATGAAATGGTACAATACAGCGTACATTCTTCATACATCCATACGTTTTACAACAAATTTTGATAGCAACTCACTCACTCACCTTTTTAAGAAGTGAAGAATGAAACTGAAATGAATGGATGCGTCCGTTGCTGATACATTCATACTCGATGTGTATGGAACCCCTCAACTTTTGTCTTTTTTTGTGTGTTTAAGCTGAATGTGTGTCGAAAACCTTAAGATTGCTTTTTTTCTTGTTGTTGTAGCTTCATTGATATCTTCTTGTTGTTGGCCATAACACCACATTTCATTCATAGTCGTCTGCCTTTTCATCAGCAAAAATAATTTTTTGAGCATCTAATCCGCCAGGAATCTTGCTTTGCCCCGGTTAGCCATATTTATAGTACGCTTTTAGTGGCTGCCTTAACTACATGCTTCAAGTACACCTGACACAATAATTACGGAGAAATTCACTTCAAAACTAATCATTACTAGAAAGACTGTATAAAGTTTCGTAATAGTACAAGACACACATTCTAAAAATAAATCTTTACAGAAATTTCCTTTTGAAAATGAATGCTTATAGTAGTCTTGCTAATAGTGTCATTGGTGTATGCGTCGACATCATCAGTCAACACACTTCAAACATTGCTAAAATAATTTTTACTGAAAACCTTATGAATTGCTTATGGGCAATTGTTGTTGCCTCCCTCCTCTTCATTTCAAAAACACATTTTTACAAGGAATTATTTCTAAAGAAATATAGAAACGACCACAATGTTTTTGTTTGTATTATGAAAACTTTTTTATATCACATTCTCTAAAGGTTTCATGGCAAAATGTAGACCATTGAACGTAAAAGAAAGCAAACTAAGATAAAGAAAATGTTTTCATAAATTTCCTACTTTGATGGTTAGTTGAGTGTTATTTTTATGTTTTAATTTTCTAATCCATGCGGCTATAAAAATATATTCTACTGTGTAGTTCTAATTTTGCATTTCATTAATAATATGTGAAAAAAGAATCAGTGGATCTTCCAACACCCCTTATTTTAATAATAGACTAAATTACTTGTCCATTACTGACTTTTGTTTGACTTATTACATCTTCAAATGGAATTCTTTGAGACGTTTGCTACATGATTTCAATATACAATTGATATCTTTAAAGGATGGAATTTGCATGTATTTAGTCATTCCGATTGTACACATTGAAATATATTGAGTCTTTATTAGATAGAAAAGTTAGGTCATCATACTTTAATATCTGTTTATATTACGTAATATATCATTGCACCCAAAAAGAATACTACAAATAATGATGAATATGGGACCACATATGATTCTAGTCACCATAAAGTTATTTTACCGCTCATAATTGTCTTAAAAATACAAAAACATATTCCTGTATTTCTCCACAGAATTTTGTAAAGACCGGTCCATAACTATCGGTCGATAAATCGATCGAGTAAATTGTTTAAAATTACTTATTCTATGAAATAGATCACTATTACAAAACATAAAATTCGATGGTGGGTATATAGGATCCGGAATAGTTTCCACAATTATCTGTTTATTGTTTATTAATTTTTTATGACTAATATTTATATTTTTTTTGTTAATAAGGAAGCGGTTTTGGTCCATGTCCTTTTTTGTCTGTCTGTCTTGTCTGTCTGTCTTGTCTGTATGTTTTAATCAGTAAGTTAGTTAGTTGGTTGTTCGTTAGTTAGTAGTTAGTTAGTTGTTAGTTAGTTAGTTAGTAGTTAAGTTAGTTAGTTAGTAGTAGTAGTTATTAGTTAGTAAGTTAGTTAGTTAGTAGTTAGTTAGTAGTTAGTATTAGTTAGTTAGTTAGTGAGTTAGTTAGTAGTAGGTTAGTTAGTTAGTTAGTTAGTAGTTTAGTTAGTTAGTTGTTAGTTAGTTAGTTAGTTAGGTTAGTTAGTAGCTTAGTTAGTTAGTTAGTTTAGTAGTTAGTTAGTTAGTTAGTTCGTTAGTTAGTTAGTTAGTTAGTTAGTTAGTTAGTTAGTTAGTTAGTTAGTTAGTTAGTTAGTAGTTAGTTAGTTAGTTAGTTAGTTAGTTAGTTAGTTAGTTAGTTAGTTAGTTAGTTAGTTAGTTAGTTAGTTAGTTAGTTAGTTAGTTAGTTAGTTAGTTAGTTAGTTAGTTAGTAGTTAGTTAGTTAGTTAGTTAGTTAGTTAGTTAGTTAGTTAGTTAGTTAGTTAGTTAGTTAGTTAGTTAGTAGTTAGTTAGTTAGTTAGTTAGTTAGTTAGTTAGTTAGTTAGTTAGTTAGTTAGTTAGTTAGTTAGTTAGTTAGTTAGTAGTTAGTTAGTTAGTTAGTTAGTTAGTTAGTTAGTTAGTAGTTAGTTAGTTAGTAGTTAGTTAGTTAGTTAGTAGTTAGTTAGTTAGTTAGTTAGTTAGTTAGTTAGTTAGTTAGTTAGTTAGTTAGTTAGTTAGTTAGTTAGTTAGTTAGTTAGTTAGTTAGTTAGTAGTTAGTTAGTAGTTAGTAGTTAGTTAGTTAGTTAGTAGTTAGTTAGTTAGTTAGTTAGTTAGGAGTTAGTTAGTTAGTTAGTTAGTTAGTTAGTTAGTTAGTTAGTTAGTTAGTAGTTAGTTAGTTAGTTAGTTAGTTAGTTAGTTAGTAGTTAGTTAGTTAGTTAGTTAGTTTTAGTTAGTTAGTTAGTTAGTTAGTAGTTAGTTAGTAGTTAGTTAGTTAGTTAGTTAGTTAGTTAGTTAGTTAGTAGTTAGTTAGTTAGTTAGTTAGTAGTTAGTTAGTTAGTTAGTTAGTTAGTTAGTTAGTTAGTTAGTAGTTAGTTAGTAGTTAGTTAGTTAGTTAGTTAGTAGTTAGTTAGTTAGTTAGTTAGTTAGTTAGTTAGTTAGTTAGTTAGTTAGTTAGTTAGTTAGTATTAATTTTCATTCATGACTTTTTATCATAGACGTATGAGTAATATTTTCAACCTATAACAAGTATACTTACATTTTTTAACGTAGCTCTAGAAATTGCGTTACTCTTTTCATAGTTTTCATCAAATATTTACATTTAAATATTCCAATATAAACTACTTTATCAATGATTTTATCATTGCAATTAACTTATCAATTTACGTACTTTCCTCAATACATTTTTTTATATTTCAACATTTAAGAGCCTCAATCATTACGAAAACCACACAAATTATCAGACATACTCTAATCATTGACACACAAAGTAAAAGCACTTTGTCTGTCTTAAATTCTTGTTAAATGGGTGGTAAAATGGGCGTGTGCATAAATATTATATATTTTGTACAAATATGTATATGTGTACGGGTACAATAATGTGTTGTTGTGGTGTTGGTCTAAAACACACAAATACAAAAAATAGAGAAATATCACAAATTACCATCATTATTACTATTATCATTATCATTGACATTACCAGCATTATGTGATAATGTTGATAGTAAAAAGCTAAAAACATCTTTACGAAAAAGGTCTTTCAAGTTTTATTTTTGTTGTTTTTGCTTTTGTTATTTTTCTTTCATTTATATATTTTTATGACATCAACAGATGTCGTTGACAGATTATTATAGAATTATTATGTCATAAGATATATTTGCTTTATTTGAATGTATGTACATATCTATATACATACATATTTAGGTATATTTGTAGGTTGTGTGTGTTTAAGCTTAAATATGTATTAAGAACAAGGAAAACATGCATTACTTAACCTGCAGGCAGCAACTTACAAGGTAGGAAATTGTCAAATTTTGCTCTAACATTTTCTAGTATTTGTCTAATGCTAAAATAAACATTCTAATAGATACATATTTATGTAGTATGTGCAATAGATTCACCATTATTGCACCTCATCCATTGTATAAAAAAATCTTATTAATATAAATTTACAATTTACTTTGTAAAAGTTTCATTTTCACTATTAAATAAATAATCACAAAGTCATCACGTAATTTTATTATTTTTCATTTAAAATACCTTCTTTCATTTACATCAACATTAATTTCTATTGTTTTCACTTTACATTTTTATATTTTTTTATATTTTTTCATACTTTTTTATTTTTTTGTTATTTTTTCTTCTCACTTTATCCGGTGTGCGCGCATCGTCATGCATTAATTTGCTTTGTATTATCCTTCGAGCAGAAATAAAAATAATTTCCTTTTCAATGTCGTTCATGTTTCTCATTTATCTTTACCTGTAGTCGATTGTAGTCGCAGTGGTTGAATTAAATGAAATTTTTTTTTTATTTTTCTCTTCGTGCTGATGAAATTTGTTTGTCAATTCGTATCCGTCTAAGTAAAAATAACATAAAAACGATACGATACGATGAATATAAATATTGTGTAATTTGCATAAAAAGTTTACAAAAATAAACTTTTATTTGATAAATTTTCTTTTTATAGAAAATTTTCGATAACATTTTTTTTATGGAAATTTTTCGATAAAATTTTCTTTTTATAGAAAATTTTCGACAAAATTTTCTTTTTATAGAAAATTTTCGACAAAATTTTCTTTTTATAGAAAATTTTCGATAAAATTTTCTTTTTATAGAAAATTTTCGATAAAATTTTCTTTTTATAGAAAATTTTCGATAAAATTTTCTTTTTATAGAAAATTTTCGATAAAATTTTCTTTTTATAGAAAATTTTCGATAAAATTTTCTTTTTATAGAAAATTTTCGATAAAATTTTCTTTTTATAGAAAATTTTCGATAAAATTTTCTTTTTATAGAAAATTTTCGATAAAATTTTCTTTTATAGAAAATTTTCGATCAAATTTTCTTTTTATAGAAAATTTTCGATAAAATTTTCTTTTTATAGAAAATTTTCGATAAAATTCTCTTTTTATAGAAAATTTTCGATAAAATTCTCTTTTTATAGAAAATTTTCGATAAAATTCTCTTTTTATAGAAAATTTTCGATAAAATTTTCTTTTTATAGCAAATTTTCGATAAAATTTTCTTTTATAGAAAATTTTCGATAAAATTTTCTTTTTATAGAAAATTTTCTATTAATTTTTTTTTTATAGAAAATTTTCGATTAATTTTTTTTTTATAGAAAATTTTCGATTAATTTTTTTTTTTATAGAAAATTTTCGATTAAATTTTCTTTTTAGAGAAAATTTTCGATTAAATTTTCTTTTTAGAGAAAATTTTCGATTAAATTTTCTTTTTGGAGAAAATTTTCGATAAAACTTTCTTTTTGGAGAAAATTTTCTTTTTGTAGAAAATTTTCGATAAAATTTTCTTTTTATAGAAAATTTTCGATTAATTTTTTTTATAGAAAATTTTCGATTAATTTTTTTTTTTTATAGAAAATTTTCGATTAAATTTTCTTTTTAGAGAAAATTTTCGATTAAATTTTCTTTTTGGAGAAAATTTTCGATAAAACTTTCTTTTTGGAGAAAATTTTCTTTTTGTAGAAAATTTTCGATAAAATTTTCTTTTTGTAGAAAATTTTCGATAAAATTTTCTTTTTGTAGAAAATTTTCGATAAAATTTTCTTTTTGTAGAAAATTTTCGTTAAAATTTTTTTTGGTAGAAAATTTTCGATAAAATTTTCTTTTGATAGAAAATTTTTGATAAAATTTTCTTTTTATAGAAAATTTTCGATAAAATTTTCTTTTTATAGAAAATTTTCGATAAAATTTTTATTTTTAGAGAAAATTTTCGATAAAATTTTTCTTTATAGAGAAAATTTTCGATAAAATTTTTCGTTTTAGAGAAAATTTTCGATAAAATTTTCTTTTTGCAGAAAATTTTCGATAAAATTTTCTTTTTACAGAAAATTTTCGATAAAATTTTCCTTTTACAGAAAATTTTCAATAAAATTTTCTTTTTACAGAAAATTTTCGATAAAATTTTTCGTTTTAGAGAAAATTTTCGATAAAATTTTTCGTTTTAGAGAAAATTTTCGATAAAATTTTCTTTTTACAGAAAATTTTCGATAAAATTTTCTTTTTGCAGAAAATTTTCGATAAAATTTTCTTTTTGCAGAAAATTTTCGATAAAATTTTTCTTTTTAGAGAAAATTTTCCATAAAATTTTTCGTTTTAGAGAAAATTTTCGATAAAATTTTCTTTTTATAGAAAATTTTCGATAAAATTTTCTTTTTGCAGAAAATGTTCGATAAAATTTTCTTTTTACAGAAAATTTTCGATAAAATTTTCTTTTTACAGAAAATTTTCGATAAAATTTTTATTTTTAGAGAAAATTTTCGATAAAATTTTTCGTTTTAGAGAAAATTTTCGATAAAGTTTTTCGTTTTAGAGAAAATTTTCGATAAAGTTTTTCGTTTTAGAGAAAATTTTCGATAAAGTTTTTCGTTTTAGAGAAAATTTTCGATAAAATTTTCTTTTTATAGAAAATTTTCGATAAAATTTTCTTTTTACAAAAATTTTTCGATAAAATTTTCTTTTTACAGAAAATTTTCGATAAAATTTTCTTTTTACAGAAAATTTTCGATAAAATTTTCTTTTTACAGAAAATTTTCGATAAAATTTTCTTTTTACAGAAAATTTTCGATAAAATTTTCTTTTTACAGAAAAAAAATTCTTTTTTAGAAAATTTTCGATAAAATAGATTTTTACATAAATTTTTTTTATAAAAAAAAAATTTTAATAAATTTTTCATTTATAGAAAATTTTCGATAAAATTTTTTTTATAGAAAATCTTCCATAAATATTGATTATTTATTTTTTTATTTTTTTGCTTGAAACACAAATTTAAATTATTTAGCAAAATTTAAAGAGTTCTCAACAAAAAAAAAACACTAAATAAATTATGTCAAGGATTTAAAGTAAAGTGAATATTAATTATATTGCTAATTATGCAACAATTTAATTCGTACATTCTGACACAGACAACACACATTTAAAAACATAGTATTATAAACCCATTTATATGTCTACTTACCCATTTGATACTTTTAACAAATCCTTGTGTGTACTTTCGATATCATTTGCAATTCTCATACAAATAAACAAATTGTCACATTCAATACATTTCTGCCATATAAGGCAGAAAATAAATTTACAAACAGCAAAAACAACAAAAAAACGAATATGATAAAAATATAATTCTATTGAAACCAAATAAACAAAACCCCTGCCGGGCATGTCATACATTCTATAAAGTACCTGTAAGTAGGTGATATATACATACATATATAAGTTTGTACATGTGTGTAGCTATGAGTGTTTTTTTTTCATACAGAATAGAATTGTTATTATTTACACACATTAAAATGTATTTACAATACATTAAGGTTATAACAGTTTGACTAAATCTATTATTCCTTTACCAGCTATAATAACGGTAAATGTTGAAAAATATACTTTGATACTTCTGTTAAGAAATTCATTTTAACTTTTCTAATTTCAACTATAACTTGCCACAGTGTGATTAGCCTAAATATTCCTTTGTTTTTATTTATCATTAAATAATAATAACAAACATATAACCGATAAATATCAGGATATCATATTGTTTACAGGCACCAATTAATACACATTCAGTCACCATTAATTAAATTATTTACGTAAACAATGTAATAATTATATACATAAGTACACACTGATACACACACATACACACTCATGTCTGGCTTATTACATTTAAATACTTACATGTTATAATTCTATAACAAATACTGCTAATGCCATATTAAATAAACACTTACTACATTCCTACCTTTTCCAAAATAGTTTTTAGGTGAAACTTTCTCACCTAATTTCGATGTCTGTTGTTCGATTATTACAACAATAAATTAAATGTTTTCCTTAAGTATACATTCCCTAAAATAATAGGAGGTATTGATTTTCTTCTAAGAATTTTGTCAGATTTAATTTGTATGCTGCAATAAGCTTAAACAAATAAATTATTATATTTACGATATTAAATATATTCGTATGTATGTTGTAATTAGTGAATTCTTCTTGAGTATTATTGTTAAATCAAATAAAACTTGGTGTGTTCTTGGTCCCATGCGGCTTACGTGAAGCATTACCTTGGCGAGCTATGCTCCCGGTGGACTTTTTTTAAACAAAGGGTGAGCTATGCCCCTTTGTGACTTAAGAAGAACATCTATCTATCTATCTATCTATCTATCTATCTATCTATCTATCTATCTATCTATCTATCTATCTATCTATCTATCTATCTATCTATCTATCTATCTATCTATCTATCTATCTATCTATCTATCTATCTATCTATCTATCTA
>NW_023994502.1:302500-321353 GCF_015586225.1 Lucilia sericata
CTATCTATCTATCTATTCTATCTATCTATCTATCTATCTATCCTATCTATCTATCTATCTATCTATCTATCTATCGATCTATCTATCTATCTATCTATCTATCTATCTATCTATCTATCTATCTATCTATCTATCTATCTATCTATCTATCTATCGATCTATCTATCTGTCTATCTATCTGTCTATCTATCTATCTATCTATCTATCTATCTATCTATCTATCTATCTTATCTATCTATCTATCTATCTATCTATCTATCTAGCTATCTATCTATCTATCTATCTATCTATCTAAACTTCTTCTTGTTTTTCCTTCTACTTACCTTGAAAAGCTGAATCCTAAAATCTTAACACATGACAGAATTTACAATAATATTTTCAAGTACACTTTTAAAATAGTGGTCCTTATTATTACAAGTGATTCTTGCTTTGAACTAACTTTTTGCGATTTAAACAGCTTTAAACAATCAAATCTTTAAATATATACAAACAATTGCGCAATAATTTCTGTAAAAAAATCAGCAATTTAAATGTTAAAAAATAGAATTGAACCAAAAATATAAAAAAACGTGTTAAAGTACTAGAAAACCACAAAACAACCTGTCCATAAAAGTGCCCATACAAACAACAAGAACAATAAGTGGGAATATAACAACAACAATCAACTAAATAAACTGAGAAAAAATGCTAAAAAAATAACGACATGATGAAACGAGTGGAACCAGAAGCTAAGAGTAGAAGCAAAAGTGCTCATTAGTAGCACACCCCGAGAGACAAGTAAATTGCTGGAAAAACGTTAGAAAATTGTAGAGGTCGCTAATAAGCAGGAAAAAAAAAATAAGCAAAACCATCAAAACCACCTATTAAAATGCCATATACAAACTCAACCATATATAGAGACTCATATGGGTATTTACGTGCTACTCAAAGGTAAAGATAAATTGGGACAGTTGTCCCTTTTATGACAAGGTTTTGCTTAAATCCATTCATTAGATTTGCAGTTAGAATGTTAGTTAGTCAGCATCCTTTAACCAAATGCCTCATATGGGTCCTTTAGATTAATGCAACGTAATGTATCAGCCAATCATAACCACGGTGAACGGTTTAAAAAGTTACGAAGGCCGACAAAATTTGAAAATAGTCGAAACCCTGAACCCAAGTTAGACGTTTCTAAAGGATTGAGCACTGAATCCGAATCTGACCTCACTTTCTGATTCAACTTAATGATGTCTTTCCGTCCGTCAACTTCAACGGATGATATATTCAGCAATTACAAGACTGTACCTCAAATTCCAGGTGAGACAGGGGTATTCTGAGGCCACATTCGGATTCAGCGGTCCTCAATTCTTTTGAAAAGTATGCTTTGGTCTCTTGATTAAAAATTTGCCGGCCTGTGTTATCTACAGCCAGCAATTCGACAATGAGTCGGAATCGGTGGAATTTAGTTTGTAAGATCTGGGTCAATCGTCGCTTTATGTAGTATTTCATGGACCCATATCAATACCAAATAAACCTTATTAACAAAACCCCAACAGGTAACAATTTCCGAACAATTCACGGGACCAGTTTTATACAAATATGATTCCAATGTATGTAGTATTTATGCTCCTCACATTTTTAAATTAAAGAAAAATCAAATTAACATCACAATTTCCTAGGAATGATTGTACAAAAAAAAACCTTTGGGGCGCCATGTGATATCACATAAACACCTCCGTTGAAGTTGCATAAAAAACCCTCTACCTACAAACAACCTCCCATAAATGAATCCTCATACAAACAAAAGTATTTAGGACTTCCACAAGGAGTTTCTAAAGTAAGTTGACACTAATTGTAATGATAAAGACTTAGAGGGAAGCCGTTTTTTTACTCCAGCAGTTTTTTTTTCCTAATTTCGCCTTAAAATTAATGTTGTCCTCCTTTGTGTGTTTCTTTTTTTTCTCTCAACTTTAGAGTGAAATAATAATTAAAGTCTTCCAAGTCGCCCCCCAAAATATCCTGTGGCGTTTTTAATTTTTATTTTTACGTTTTACAATATTTAAATGGATTCAAATTTTATGACAGCTGAAGAAGCAAAAAGAAGACCACCATCAGCAACATCATTGCCACCACGACGGGTTGCCAATTTGGTTTACAAAATGTATTTTTCATTGTGAATTATTTCCTTGGGCTGATTAAAGCGAAAACCCTCTGTTTTTGATTCTTCTATTATGTAATGAAATGTAATGCAATGGTGACGTTTGTGTGAGTAGATGAGGAGAATAGAGAGAGGGAGAGAGAGTGATTAGGGAGTTGCTATAGAATTAGTTAAGCATGTAATATACATGTTTATTTGCAACTTGAAGAAACTGCAGTTTTTATTGTCATGTTGAAATATTTACTTTTTTTTCTATATAAAAACTTTAAAAGCTTAATTAATCAGGATCGTAGTAATTGGAAATTTAGTGACGTAACAAGTAACAACTCTGCAAATTCCATTGTGCTAAAAATTTTAACGGCCTCAATACTACAGATTAGATAAACACTGTAGTCCACAGAAGACAACATTGTCCAGATTATATCACAGACTATAGATTAGATTATAATTCAGACTTTAGGCTAGAATAAGTCCAGACTACAGACTACACTATAGCCCAGAGTATAGACTAGACCATAGTGCAGACTATGGACTAGACTTTATTCCAGACTATAGACTATAGTCTATAGTCCCGTCTATAGACTAGACTATAGTCCAAAATATAGACTAGACTATAGTCCAGACTATATAGACTAGATTATAGTCCAGACTATAGTCTCGACTATAGGCTAGACTATTATCCGGACTATAGTCCAGACATAGAATAGACTATAGTCTCGACTATAGACTATACTATAGTCCAGACTATAGACTATACTATAGTCCAGACTATAGACTATACTATAGTCCAGACTATAGACTATACTATAGTCCAGACTATAGACTATACTATAGTCCAGACTATAGACTAGACTATTGTACAGTCTTTAGATCAGAATATAGACTTGATTACAGTCCAGACTATATAGAATAGATTATAGTCCAGACTATAGGCAAGACTATAGTCTCGACTATATACTAGACTATAGACCAAGCTATAGACTAGACTATAGTCCAGACTATAGTCCAGACTGTAGACTAGATTACAGACTAGAATATCGACAAATACCGATTGTTTGCGGACCCAAATCTATCCTTATTTCTAATTTTTCGCAACTACGCCTCTTAAGATTACATATTTAACATTTTCTACGACAAAGTTTCTATTTTTGATTTTTATCATTTTATTTCATTATGGGTTGAAAGAATAAAACTTTTACTTCTGCACAGATGTTTTGCGGCATTTCTGACACTTTACTAGTTTCTACCAAGTAGAATAAAAGTTTTTAAGCATTGAAATGACATTTCTATTTAGGCATTATATTGTTAGAAATTTTCTAATGTTTTATTATAATTGATTCTTCTTTTCTGTTCCATTTGCTACTTGTGGAAGAAAATCAAACTTTAACAGTTTAATGAAACTTTTAAAATGCACAACAATATTCGTAACATAAATATTTTGTATATATATTTTTATATTTAAATATATGTATACAACACGTTTTGTATATAATTTTCTATAATTTATGATGGAAATATGTGTGTGTGTATAAGCAAGGACTCACTTTCTTATGTGTTGCGGAGTAAGTCCTTGTTAAAATATTTGTACTTGTTTACTCGTTTTTATGTATTAATACCTTTCATAAATTGTAAGTTGTCATCAATATGTATAGAAGTATTTGGTGTTGTTTTTTTCACTCTGAAGTTCAGAGTATCAATATCAGTATATTTTGTGCAGTATGACTTTATAAGGACTATAATATTTACACATTTAACAACAACTTTATATGGGTAATGTACGCATTCAGTTTTAGAGAAGTGAATGCTTTGCAGGTCGGGGTGTTGGTCTATCATAACTAACTAACTAACTAACTAACTAACTAACTAACTAACTACTAACTAACTAACTAACTAACTACTAACTAACTAACTAACTAACTAACTAACTAACTAACTAACTAACTAACTAACTAACTAACTAACTACTAACTAACTAACTAACTACTAACTAACTAACTAACTAACTAACTAACTAACTAACTAACTAACTAACTAACTAACCTAACTACTAACTAACTAACTAACTACTAACTAACTAACTAACTAACTACTAACTAACTAACTAACTAACTAACTAACTAACTACTAACTAACTAACTAACTAACTAACTAACTAACTACTAACTAACTAACTAACTAACTAACTAACTAACTAACTAACTAACTAACTAACTAACTAACTAACTAACTAACTAACTAACTAACTAACTAACTAACTAACTAACTACTAAACTAACTAACTAACTAACTAACTAACTAACTACTAACTAACTAACTAACTAACTAACTAACTACTAACTACTAACTAACTAACTAACTAACTAACTAACTAACTAACTAACTAACTAACTACTAACTAACTAACTAACTAACTAACTAACTAACTAAGCTACTATTAAGTAATTAACTAACTAACTAACTAACATGACTATAGATATGACTATACTCAAGACTATAGACAAGTCAAATATTTGATGCCATGAACAAGACTATTGTCGAGACCATATACAAATCTAAATTCGATACTATAGACAAAACTATATATGGGACTATAGACAAGACTATAGATAGGACAATACTGGAGACTATGGGCAAGGCTATGGTCTGAACTATAGACATTCAAAAAATAAAGATAAGAGTATAATCAAGACTTGGGAAAAGTATTTCTTTGATATTATAAAATGTGTATTTAATGGAATATTACTGCCGAAAACCGATACATAGACCGCTTATAAAATTGTTGGGTTCACACTATATGTAAAGTCAAACATACTGTGTTCACACACACACTCTTCCTCAATATATTTCTAATAATATTGTTATTTATTAAAAAAAGGACAAAAAAGTAATAATAATGTTCACTTTTACTCTAATACTTTACATAAAATAAGCATAAGTGTGTTGTATCTACAAAAATATGGAGTAACATCATCTTCTTATGCTTTATTCTTCTTCGCTTTATGATGGTTGGTAATTTCCATTCAAAGCACTCTAGTTTATTAGGATCTTAAAGCGTTTGTCGCATTTTTTTTGTTGTCTAACATATTTATTGATAACAACGTCGAACGCTTTTAAATTGTCTGTCCCTGGTGTAAGTTTTTTTTACACAAATTCATTCATTCATTGAACACTTTGACACATGTGTGCCATGTTAAGATAATGTTTCCGGTATAAAATAAATATGAATGTATGAAAGAGTGAATGGAACAACGACAGCCATGAATGTTTAAAAAGAGGAAATGTTTTTTGGAAAACAGTAATTCATTAAATTTATAATAATGATATGCCTGTGAATGTGTGCATATATGTATTATGTATTTGTGTATAAAAAGCCCATAAAATTCATGATAAGCTTTCAACAAGTATGCATAGCAAAATAAAAAAGTAATATATTTAAAATATCCTATAAAGTCCTTTTAGAACATCAGCCAAATTTCCTTAACAAATTATTTAATTTGATTCGAACTTATTCAGACGCACTAATATTTTATCTTTCAGTTAGATTGCTGATATCTCAGTTAAGTCGTTTAGCACATGTTTGTTTAAAACCAAGATAAATCGCCAGACATTGCTAGAGAAATTAAAAAGAGAGATTTCTGTAAAATTTTTCTTGAATACTCTAAAATGTAAAATCGAACTCCTTTCTTACCTTAATTGGGACAATGAATGAACCAAAATAATTGGTTGTCAGTTTAAGTCCATTATTGCAGCCTATAGGGTACATCTGAGTGTTAATGGAAACTTTATAACCAACCTAACATACTAACTAACCAACAAAAAAAATAAATGAAAAAAATTGAATTCAATCAAGAATAGAAAGAACAACTATTCTACATGTCCTTTCGTGATATGTCAGGATTTTTCTTTAAGCGTTATTCAGTGGTTGAGTAGAGGTTTTTCTATACAATTTTTATTACAAATTGCTGAACGAAATGAAAAAATGAACATAAAAATTCAGTTCAAATTACAAAATGACAAACTCAAAGGCATTACACACACACACACGTACAACTCATTTACAAACACACAAATTTGCAGTCAAAAAAAGAAACAACGTAAAAAAGGAAGACAATGAAATTCACAATAGAAAAACACGAGTGGTTAAAATTGAAAGTGTATCCTTATTTCAACGAGTAAGAGAATGGGCTCACATACATACAAACATGTGTATAAAGCGTAATTCATTTGCTAAATAGTTAAAACGTGTGCTTATGCAGTCAATATCCTTAGAGGACTCACATGTGTGTATGTTTGAATTTTACGATTTTACGAGTATTTTTGTGTATTTACATTGCACAGATGTCTTTTGGAAAGGGATGCTGCACGAAAGGTTAACAATTTTGGTTTCTAGGTAATGTCATCCGTGAGATGTCACGTTGAGTGTTTTATGTTTGAACTTTTATCCTTATGTAACACGCACCAATAAATTACTCCCACACGAATTACAAACACAAATACATTGATAACAACTAAAAGAAGAAAAGAAAACTAGAAAAATAAAATAATAAGGATTTTGTATTAATTTGTAAACTAAATTAGTTAAAAGTAATTTTGTGGTTGACAAGAACTATTATGTAACTTCGGCCTTAAAACTTATAAACCACACCCCATACCGAAAGATTATATTCAATAACACACATTTTGAGGAGAGCAAAACTACTTTTTCTTCTACAATATTTTTCTAGGACAACAGACTAGACTATAGACTAGACTATAGACTAGACTATAGACTAGACTATAGACTAGACTATAGACTAGACTATAGACTAGACTATAGACTAGACTATAGACTAGACTATAGACTAGACTATAGACTAGACTATAGACTAGACTATAGACTAGACTAGACTATAGACTAGACTATAGACTAGACTATAGACTAGACTATAGACTAGACTATAGACTAGACTAGACTATAGACTGACTATATACTAGACTATAGACTAGACTATAGACTAGACTATAGACTAGACTATAGACTAGACTATAGACTAGACTATAGACTAGACTATAGACTAGACTATAGACTAGACTATAGACTAGACTATAGACTAGACTATAACGACTATATAGACTAGACTATAGACTAGACTATAGACTAGACTATAGACTAGACTATAGACTAGACTATAGACTAGACTATAGACTAGACTATAGACTAGACTATAGACTAGACTATAGACTAGACTATAGACTAGACTATAGACTAGACTATGACTATAGACTAGACTATAGACTAGACTATAGACTAGACTATAACTAGACATAGACTAGACTATGACTAGACTATAGACTAGACTATAGACTAGACTATAGACTAGACTATAGACTAGATATAGACTAGACTATAGACTAGACTATGACTAGACTAGACTATAGACTAGACTATAGACTAGACTATAGACTAGACTATAGACTAGACTATAGACTAGACTATAGACTAGACTATAGACTAGACTATAGACTAGACTATAGACTAGACTATAGACCGACTATAGACTAGACTATAGACTAGACTATAGACTAGACTATAGACTAGACTATAGACTAGACTATAGACTAGACTATAGACTAGACTATAGACTAGACTATAGACTAGACTATAGACTAGACTATAGACTAGGACATAGACTAGACTATCGGACTAGGACTAGTAGACTAGACTATAGACTAGACTATAGACTAGACTATAGACTAGACTATAGACTAGACTATAGACTAGACTATAGACTAGACTATAGACTAGACTATAGACTAGACTATAGACTAGACTATAGACTAGACTATAGACTAGACTATAGACTAGACTATAGACTAGACTATAGACTAGACTAGACTATAGACTAGACTAGACTATAGACTAGACTATAGACTAGACTATAGACTAGACTATAGACTAGACTAGACTATAGACTAGACTAGACTATAGACTAGACTATAGACTAGACTATAGACTAGACTATAGACTAGACTATAGACTAGACTATAGACTAGACTATAGACTAGACTATAGACTAGACTATAGACTAAACTATAGACTAGACTATAGACTAGACTATAGACTAGACTATAGACTAGACTATAGACTAGACTATAGACTAGACTATAGACTACACTATAGACTAGACTATAGACTAGACTATAGACTAGACTATAGACTAGACTATAGACTAGACTATAGACTAGACTATAGACTAGACTATAGACTAGACTATAGACTAGACTATAGACTAGACTATAGACTAGACTATAGACTAGACTATAGACTAGACTATAGACTAGACTATAGACTAGACTATAGACTAGACTATAGACTAGACTATAGACTAGACTATAGACTAGACTATAGACTAGACTATAGACTAGACTATAGACTAGACTATAGACTAGACTATAGACTAGACTATAGACTAGACTATAGACTAGACTATAGACTAGACTATAGACTAGACTATAGACTAGACTATAGACTAGACTATAGACTAGACTATAGACTAGACTATAGACTAGACTATAGACTAGACTATAGACTAGACTATAGACTAGACTATAGACTAGACTATAGACTAGACTATAGACTAGACTATAGACTAGACTATAGACTAGACTATAGACTAGACTATAGACTAGACTATAGACTAGACTATAGACTAGACTATAGACTAGACTATAGACTAGACTATAGACTAGACTATAGACTAGGACTATAGACTAGACTATAGACTAGGACTATAGACCTAGGAGCTATAGACTAGACTATAGACTAGACCTATAGACTAGACTATAGACTAGGACTATAGACTCGATGACTATAGACTAGACTATAGGACTAGACTGTAGGAACAGACTACTATGACTAGACTATAGACTAGACTATAGACTAGACTATAGACTAGACTATAGACTAGACTATAAGACTAGGACTATAGACTAGACTATAGACTAGACTTATAGACTAGACTATAAGCTAGACTATAGACTAGACTATAGACTAGACTATAGCCTAGACTATAGACTAGACTATAGACTAGACTATAGGACTAGACTATAGACTAGGACTATAGGACCCTAGACTATAGACTACGGAATAGCACTAGCACTATAGACTCGACTATAGACTATGGACTATAGACTAGACTATAGGACTAGACTATAGACTAGGACTATAGGACTAGACTATAGACTACGGACTATAGGACTAGACTATAGACTAGGACTATAGACTAGACTATAGACTAGACTATAGACATAGACTATAGACTAGACTATAGACTAGACTATAGACTAGACTATAGACTAGACTATAGACTAGACTATAGACTAGACTATAGACTAGACTATAGACTAGACTATAGACTAGACTATAGACTAGACTATAGACTAGACTATAGACTAGACTATAGACTAGACTATAGACTAGACTATAGACTAGACTATAGACTAGACTATAGACTAGACTATAGACTAGACTATAGGCTAGACTATAGACTAGACTATAGACTAGACTATAGACTAGACTATAGACTAGACTATAGACTAGACTATAGACTAGACTATAGACTAGACTATAGACTAGACTATAGACTAGACTATAGACTAGACTATAGACTAGACTATAGACTAGACTATAGACTAGACTATAGACTAGACTATAGACTAGACTATAGACTAGACTATAGACTAGACTATAGACTAGACTATAGACTAGACTATAGACTAGACTATAGACTAGACTATAGACTAGACTATAGACTAGACTATAGACTAGACTATAGACTAGACTATAGACTAGACTATAGACTAGACTATAGGCTAGACTATAGACTAGACTATAGACTAGACTATAGACTAGACTATAGACTAGACTATAGACTAGACTATAGACTAGACTATAGACTAGACTATAGACTAGACTATAGACTAGACTATAGACTAGACTGTAGACTAGACTATAGACAAGACTATAGACTAGACTATAGACTAGACTATAGACTAGACTATAGACTAGACTATAGACTAGACTATAGACTAGACTATAGACTAGACTATAGACTAGACTATAGACTAGACTATAGACTAGACTATGGACTAGACTATAGACAAGACTATAGACTAGACTATAGACTAGACTATAGACTAGACTATAGACTAGACTATAGACTAGACTATAGACTAGACTATAGACTAGACTATAGACTAGACTATAGACTAGACTATAGACTAGACTATAGACTAGACTATAGACTAGACTATAGACTAGACTATAGACTAGACTATAGACTAGACTATGACTAGACTATAGACTAGACTATAGACTAGACTATAGACTAGACTATAGACTAGACTATAGACTAGACTATAGACTAGACTATAGACTAGACTATAGACTAGACTATAGAGTAGACTATAGAGTAGACTATAGACTAGACTATAGAGTAGACTATAGACTAGACTATAAACTAGACTATAAACTAGACTATAAACTAGACTATAGACTAGACTAAACTGTAGACTAGACTATTGACTAGACTTTAGACTAGACTATAGACTAAACTATAGACTAGGCTATAGACTAGACTTTAGACAAAATTTGCATTTAAAGAAAAGAAATCGGTAAACATTTTTTTACATTTCTTTATTTATAAAATTTAATATCCACTTGGCTTTAAGCCAAATTCTATAATCCGTTTTTTTTGTATAATATTAAATTTTGTTGTTTTTTTTTCTACATTTGCAAATGCCATTTCGAACATTAAGTCATTTTAAGCTTTATTTACAAATCATGTAACATTAAAAGTCACGTGGCATTCATAATTCTTAAATATCGGATTGTATTCCTTTTTATACTTATGTTTTTCAGATTTTATGCTCCTTTTTGCATTTTGAAAATATTAATATTGCCACGCATAACTAACTCTACAACTTTCACTAAATAGAGAAATAAAAAATAAAATTGTATAAGTATTGGCGAAAAAATATATAAATCCTTAAAAAGGAGGACATTTAGAAGACGTGACCAGCATAGAAAGTGTTCATAGTGAAGGTGTAATGTAGTTTTCAATATTTTTTTGTGAATTATGAATTAACTAACATATTGAAATGATTGGATAAAAGCAAAGTAAATTTTTTACCTATAACACAATATTGGATTAATTTTTGATTTTGAAAAGGTTGTCAGGCATAAAGAATTAGAAAGGTTATAATAAGTGAATTTTATATGTATAAAGGTTAGGGGGTTAGAGATTATGTTTCTGAAAATGTGTCAAAATTTTTATTTTTTAATTTGTTGCAATTATTTAAATTTTTATTTATTTTATTATATTTTATGATATCCAACCACAAATTAAATCTAAAACTTTCAAAATTAATTACAATCAAAGTATAATTACAATTATTTTCAATATCTTTATATTAAATAAATGTCAACAGCAACAAACAAACGAAATAAAAATCTTACAAATGTTTGCCATTAATTCATTACATTTCTACAGGCGACAATGTTTTAATTTTTAAAAACACATTCACACACACATAGTCTAGTCAGCTGCATTGGTTAGTGGGTAGTTTTAAAAGGGATTTAAATTTCTATTAAAAATATAAAATTAAAACTTATGCAATCTTACCGACCAGGTTCTGCATTGAACAAACAACTATTAAGTACTGAAAAAAATCCATTACAAAATTCTGTAAATTTATTGGTATTGTTTAAAAGCTTGTTCAATATAACTACTTAATGTTATAAAATTAAAATTATGTTTATTTTATATTTGTCAGAGACATAAATGAAAGGATTCCAATATCGATGTTACCAAATTTTCCTTTAGTTCTGTTCAAAATTATTACCTGTTTTATTTCAAAATTTCGATTTACATGGTGAGACAAGCGGAACGAACATTTCAATATTAACTAAGAATATTATTTTTTAACCGATAACATTTTCTAAATGAAAC
The DNA here is from genome assembly GCF_015586225.1 of Lucilia sericata. Classification (NCBI taxonomy): domain Eukaryota; kingdom Metazoa; phylum Arthropoda; class Insecta; order Diptera; family Calliphoridae; genus Lucilia; species Lucilia sericata. The sequence continues at coordinate 314,627 of NW_023994502.1, forward strand.
TTCTGTTTTACATCTCTGCTTAGTTTGGAGAATGTACTTAATCTATATATTAGGCTTCACCTAGTTTACAGGAAAATGTTCTTAAAATAGTTGTTGTCTGTTAATTTGACTTTTCGAAAGTTACATCAAGGAAGTTTGTTAAGCTTATCAGTACAGTAGCCCATGGACTATTTAGCATAATAGGGCAATATACTAGTCCAAAGACCTATCATAGACTGCTTCACAGATTTCACCATAGACTAATCAGTACACTAGTCCAATATACTAGTCCAAAGATCTATCATAGACTATCCAATAGACTAGTTCTCCAGCTACTACACAGAGGGAAGAAGAAATATACACGTCTGGTACCAAATTGACACCAAACAGTTTATAATAATCCGTTGCCAATAGTGAGCATACCACGTTTGTTAACATTTAGACAACGGATGTGTATAAAATTTAGATTTCGACAACGAATTGTTGCAATGTTGACAACGTTGCGACATAGTGTGTCGTACGTATATTATAAACTCTTTGGTGTCAATTGATACCAGACGTGTGTATTTATCAATAATATATACCATAGATTAGTCAATATACTAGTCCTTAGACTTGAATAGATCGGCCCATATATTAATCAATAGATTATATCATGGACATAGCCATAGACTAGTGCATAGATATTTCAATAGACTAGTCATAGTCAACTCAGTAGATTCATCAATAGTTCATACACTTATCGATAGACTAGTGAATAAATTAGTCAATAAACTTTTCAAAGGAGTAGTCAATACATTAGTAAATAGACTAATGTATTGAAAGGGATTCTAAAAAGCACGAAACTATTTCAAAATTGTCCCTGGGTATATAGCACCCTAATAAAAACAGATACCTAGACAATACGTAAAAACAAATTTGAACTTGGATTTGCAACAACGAGTAAAAGCAAACATTTAAAATGCAATAACTACATTAGTCTGTCTGTCTGCCTTTTTTATAATTTTTGTTGTTGCTATAATGCCGTTGTTTTGTAATCATTGTTGTATTGTTGTCTTACTTTAGTATTTATAGAGTTTTTAACTGTGAAAAAAAAGAAGACAACAAAAGCACTAGAATTGACACTGATATAGACAAAATGAAAGAAATAAAAATTAAAACAATAACAACATTTGTATTAGCGTAGTTTGATAGGATATGTAGTATTAATAGATACAATTTATTTATAAACAATTTAAAATACTCAAAAATATATACGACGAGTTAATGGGATATTTAAAGAGCAACTAGACGTATGATTAATATTCAATATTTTCTGGTAACAGAAATTTGCGAATTTTGCAAGGAATAAAGAATTCATTGGAAACACTACTGGTACAATGAAGGTTTTAATGTTCTTTTTCCGAATATTACAGAATTCTATTGAGCATACGGTTCATACAAAAGGGATCAGCAACACATTAGTTAGTTAGTAGTTAGTTAGTTAGTTAGTTAGTTAGTTAGTTAGTAGGTTAGTTAGTTAGTAGTTAGTTAGTTAGTTAGTTAGTTAGTTAGTTAGTTAGTAGTTAGTTAGTTAGTTGTTAGTTAGTTAGTTAGTTAGTAGTTAGTTAGTTAGTTAGTTAGTTAGTAGTTAGTTAGTAGTTAGTTGTTAGTTAGTTAGTTAGTTAGTTAGTTAGTTAGTAGTTAGTTAGTTAGTAGTTAGTTAGTAGTTAGTTGTTAGTTAGTTAGTTAGTTAGTTAGTTAGTTAGTTAGTTAGTAGTTAGTTAGTTAGTTTAGTTAGTTAGTTAGTTAGTTAGTTAGTTAGTTAGTTAGTTAGTTAGTAGTTAGTTAGTTAGTTAGTTAGTTAGTTAGTTCGTTAGTTAGTTAGTTAGTTAGTTAGTTAGTTAGTTAGTTAGTTAGTTAGTTAGTATTAGTTAGTTAGTTAGTTAGTAGTAGTTAGTAGTTAGTTAGTTAGTAGTTAGTATTAGTTAGTTAGTTAGTTAGTTAGTTAGTTAGTTAGTTAGTTAGTTAGTTAGTTAGTTAGTTAGTTAGTTAGTTAGTTAGTTGTAGTTAGTTAGTAGTTAGTAGTTAGTTAGTTAGTTAGTTAGTTAGTTAGTTAGTTAGTTAGTTAGTTAGTTAGTAGTTAGTTAGTGTTAGTTAGTTAGTAGTTAGTTAGTTAGTTAGTTAGTTAGTTAGTTAGTTAGTTAGTTAGTTAGTTAGTTAGTTAGTTAGTTAGTTAGTTAGTTAGTTCGTTAGTTAGTTAGTTAGTTAGTTTAGTTAGTTAGTTAGTTAGTTAGTTAGTTAGTTAGTTAGTTATTTAGTTAGTTAGTAGTTAGTTAGTTAGTTAGTTAGTAGTTAGTAGTTAGTAGTTAGTTAGTTAGTTAGTTAGTTAGTTAGTTAGTTAGTTAGTTAGTTAGTTAGTTAGTTAGTTAGTTAGTAGTTAGTAGTTAGTTTAGTTAGTTAGTTAGTAGTTAGTTAGTTAGTAGTAGTTAGTTAGTTAGTTAGTTAGTTAGTTAGTTAGTTAGTTAGTTAGTAGTTAGTTAGTTAGTTAGTTAGTTAGTTAGTAGTTAGTTAGTTAGTTAGTTAGTTAGTTAGTTAGTTAGTTAGTTAGGTAGTTAGTTAGTTAGTTAGTAGTTAGTTAGTTAGTTAGTTAGTTAGTAGTTAGTTAGTTAGTAGTTAGTTAGTAGTTAGTTAGTTAGTTAGTTAGTTAGTTAGTAGTTAGTTAGTTAGTTAGTTAGTTAGTTAGTTAGTTAGTAGTAGTTAGTTAGTAGTTAGTTAGTTTAGTTAGTAGTTAGTTAGTTAGTTAGTTAGTAGTTAGTTAGTAGTAGTTAGTAGTTAGTTAGTTAGTTAGTTAGTTAGTTAGTTAGTTAGTTAGTTAGTTAGTTAGTTAGTTAGTTATTAGTTAATTATTCTCAGTACTTACATAATATATTATTTGTAAGTCTAAACTAGACTCCTCATCGGTAATGCAGACGGTCTATAATAGTCACTGAAAAGTAAGTTCTACTGTAAGCTGGGATGATATTAAAAGTCTTTCAGAAATATTCCTATTACAACTATTGCAATAACATTAAATCCCTTAGCCAAATGTTTAATATTCCGAGCAGAAGTTAATTTTTTGTAATATATAAAAAATAAAAACAAAAATTACCATATAATTTACAAATCAGCCAACAGAACAAAAAAAACAAACCCTACCATTATTAAGGGATGGTTGGATGGATGATAATGATGAAAGTAGTTTTAAAAATAAAACTTTACTGATTGCTTTTGTACATGAGTAAATTGCCAGAAAATGTAACAAACGTATATAATGAACAAGAAACACAAAGAAATACACTCATTCATCCAAAACTCCAACTTCATATAAAAACACCCAACTTGCAACTAAGGTCTACTACCACAAATTTTGCAACAAATGTATTTAACTAACATTAGCCGACTGTCGACTCTGACTGACACAACTGTAAAGAACTCGGCTGAGGAAAAAGAGCAAAACAGAGTAGTAGTGTAACTCTGACAATCCCTAAGGGAAAAATTTGTAGCACGTTGTCTTTTAATTTCACAGTTGCAACAAGGAACTAAAAAATAAAAATATACTAAAAGAAGTACAACATTAAACAACAAGTACAATTATACAATGGTTACAACTAAAGCTTTAAATGTGAAAATAAGTAAGAAAGAAAATATAATTGTAACTAGAAACATTATAAAACACTCTCCGAACACTAAGAAAGTAAAATGTTAAACACAAACATTAAAAAAAAACACAGAAAATTACACAGAAAAAATAAACAGGAAATTACGTTATCATCATCAAAGAAATGTATAAACTCTAAAGTGAAGGAAGTTAGCTGTTCTATGGAATGGGGATGTACAAGTTTTATTAGATTAAGGTAAACTAACAATGTTTTGTGTTCGAAATTTAAGAGAAAAGTATTGAGTTACACTGTTTAGAAAGGGATGTTTATGACTTCTTTATTTTAAAGATAGATATCTGATTAATTGCTTCTACGTTACTATTATAGGCCTCAGATTTTCGTCCAATGCTATAGCATATTATATATTTTTTAAATTTTTTAACATGTTTTCTACATCAAAATGACATTTGCCCTTAACCAATATTTATGATTGGCTAAAAAACTGCATAAATTGAACAACACCAACAAACCGCTTTAAAAACCTCATAGTTGAAACATGAAATGTTGCTGTTGTTATTATTATTGTTGGTAGAAAAGAAGTTGTTGTTGTTGTTGTTGCATATTCTGTAAACTAGACAACAACAGGCAAAGTTGATACTGAACTTTATAACGTCAAACACAACTCCTATAATTGCACTTGCAACATAAAACATTAAACTGCTACAAAAAAAGCTACATCATACAACCTGAGGGTCTTCTACACTTTACTACTACTCGGTGTGGGTTTTATTATATTTATTTTTTTTTAATATTTCTTTTGAGTAAGTGAAACTTGTCAAGCCAAGGCAATTTTCACTGTCAGTCTGTCTACTGTCCGTCCATCCATTCGTCCGTCCGTCTCTCGTCCCTTGGCATTTTCAACTTTATGTTACTCCCTCTGATCATTCATTTGTTATAATTTAAAACGTTCTTTGCTGCGAAAAAAAAAAAATAACAGCACAAGACTGATGAACAGTTTATGACTCGACGCTTTCAAAACTTTTTCTTTAACTGTCGCTTATTTTACTGGTATTTATATAAATAGTTTTATACCTTTTTTCTGTTTGTGTTAATACTCACATTCATTTACACACAATTTAATATTGTATTTTATAGTTAATTTTTCAACTCATTCTGTAAAAGAACATACATATAACAACTTTTTTTATCAATGATGAACAAAATTTTATAAAATTGTTAATTGTTGTTTTTATACAATGGCTACTTTTTCAGTTTTAATAATTGTTTATTGTTGCAGTTGTTTGACAGTTTAACTTCATAGATACAAACATATAAATGTGTGATAAATGTTACGAGAAAGACACTTTATACTAAATTTAAAGGAATATATTTATAGCCTACAACAACACAAAAATAATGGTCCAATACCCACCTTAAAGCAGGCTTGAAAGATTTCAATTACATTTTCGATTACATTACTTTCAAAGTACACTCATTCCCAGCAAAAACATTGTAATGGCTTGTACCTACTGAAGAACTTACGAATATTGGTTTTTTACAAAAATCGAAAAAAGTACTTACTTCTTATCAAAATACCCCAGTAGACCAATAGGCTCAGAAGCCCATTCTTAATCGATGTCCGTTCATCCGTCTCTCCATGTAAACTTTGTAATAGAGTTACAGATCGCAATAATTCGATGAAATTTATGCACATGTTACCTCTTTATCCCAAGAATAGCTCCACTGATTTTCGGTAAATCCTCTTACTTAAATCAATCCGGAGCGGTATCAATAGCACGAATGAAGTACGGACTATATATAGACTAGACTATAGACTAGACTATAGACTAGACTATAGACTAGACTATAGGCTAGACTATAGACTAGACTATAGACTAGACTATAGACTAGACTATAGACTAGACTATAGACTAGACTATAGACTAGACTATAGACTAGACTATAGACTAGACTATAGACTAGACTATAGACTAGACTATAGACTAGACTATGAACTAGACTATAAACTAGACTATAGACTAGACTATAGACTAGACTATAGCCTAGACTATAGACTAGACTATAAACTAGACTATAGACTAGACTATAGACTAGACTATAGACTAGACTATAGACTAGACTATAGACTAGACTATAGACTAGACTATAGACTAGACTATAGACTAGACTATAGACTAGACTATAGACTAGACTATAGACTAGACTTAGACTAGACTATAGACTAGACTATAGACTAGACTATAGACTAGACTATAGACTAGACTATAGACTAGACTATAGACTAGACTATAGACTAGACTATAGACTAGACTATAGACTAGACTATAGACTAGACTATAGACTAGACTATAGACTAGACTATAGACTAGACTATAGACTAGACCATAGACTAGACTATAGACTAGACTATAGACTAGACTAGACTAGACTAGACTAGACTATAGACTAGACTATAGACTAGACTATAGACTAGACTATAGACTAGACTATAGACTAGACTAGATAGACTAGACTAGACTATAGACTAGACTATAGACTAGACTATAGACTAGACTATAGACTACACTATAGACTAGACTATAGACTAGACTATAGACTAGACTATAGACTAGACTAGAGGACCTAGACTACACTATAGACTAGACTATAGACTAGACTATAGACTAGACTATAGACTAGACTATAGACTAGACTATAGACTAGACTATAGACTAGACTATAGACTAGACTATAGACTAGACTATAGACTAGACCATAGACTAGACTAAGACTAGACTATAGACTAGACTATAGACTAGACTATAGACTAGACTATAGACTAGACTATAGACTAGACTATAGACTAGACTATAGACTAGACTATAGACTAGACTATAGACTAGACTATAGACTAGACTATAGACTAGACTATAGACTAGACTATAGACTAGACTATAGACTACACTATAGACTAGACTATAGACTAGACTATAGACTAGACTATAGACTAGACTATAGACTAGACTAAGACTAGACTATAGACTAGACTATAGACTAGACTATAGACTAGACTATAGACTAGAATATAGACTAGACTATAGATAGACATAGACTAGACTCATAGACTA